>NW_007727880.1:280418-297854 GCF_000696425.1 Galeopterus variegatus | reverse complement strand
TGGGAACCAAGGACAAAGATTCTTCACGAAATCAAAATATCTTAATAGATCACTTGTTTTAAACTTTACTCCTCACATCTTTAAAGCTTTTTGTAACTGTCTTATGTAGACGTCATGACAACTTAATTCTTAATTCTTAATTCTTAATTCTTGTCCCATTATCAGGTGCACTTACTCACCTTATCCTAATGCGGCAGGTTCCCGCGGCGGACGAAGGTTTTACTCTTTCATTTTCAGTGGTCGACCCTCCGATGTGCCATCTTCCTCATGGTGTCCCCGTATCCAGGCCCCACGTTTGGGTGCCAAAAATGTCCCAACCCATGGGATATTCAATGCAGACCCTGGAGGGGGGAGTGGGAATGGGATGGAACAAGAGACGTGAGAAATTGAGACAAGACAGTATTCTGATCAAGTTTCATTTATTAGCCAGAAGGTCACAGTTTATATAGACAGCAGGAGGGAATCAGCAGATAATTAAGTATGCAGATGGTTTGCTGAGAAAACCGCAGGGCGGGTTGTTCCGGTAAATGGAAAATTCCTATTATCTATGGCAAGTTGCAAAGTTACCTACACCCATAGTGCACAGGATGGGGAGGGATGGAAGATAACAGCAAACAAGGCTCTGAGGCCTCGAGGCAATAGCTGGGCAGGCTCTTTTGGCTCCGGGCAGGCTCTAATGGCTCCGGACAATCATGTACCTTTCTCTGGGAAAAAAAAAATGCCAACTTATTTTAGGTCAGCATCCAAAGAAATGATAGAATACATATTGTCTTTGATAATTGTTTTTATTTAAAAATAAACATTCATATATACAACACATGTTTTAGTAAACACTGTAAATTAGTTATGTGAGGCAAAAAGAGAAAAAAGAAGAAAAAGAGAGTCCTAGGCTGACAGTTCACTCTGAGCATGAAGCTATTTTTGTCCAAATGAGAGATATTTAACTTGGATCTTTTTTTGAATTTTTTTTTTACTATGTCAGTTCCTTAAGTACAAGCTTGATTGAAAGTACATGATAATATATGACAGGTTTTCAAAAAGTTCATGAAAAGATTCATATTATCTTTTAATTCCATTTTTCCATGAACTTTTTGAAGTGCCCTCATATATGAATATTAGTTAAGAGCAGTCAATTTTGCTTAGCTTGTCTCTGGGATGTTTTTAAGATTAAAATTTCAATCACAGTTTGCATTGCTTGACAGATCTTGTTGGAAACTTTATTAAAAGAGCCTCATGCCTAACACAGAAAGATTGCTTTTAAATTATCATGACTTATTTTTCAGAATCTATTCTTCGAGATCACAATCTCAAGTAACTTAGAGCTTGCTTCAACTATTCTCTCTGAGGTATTTGGATCATAAAGGCTAAGGTAAGAGTATTGTGTTCAAGTATACTTCAGATATGCAAAGTTTATGCTTTTAACACATAGAAACCCGAAAGGATTTGTTATATTTGATTTCAAATAATGAGATTCTTAAAAAATTTCATTAGTTACATCTAACTGTTTAGTTACATTTATTGATAATCTAAACATAAGAATAATGTGAATTTTCTCTATTTCTTTTCTTTTTTTTTCTTTTTGTCTTTTTTCGCGACCGGTAATGGGATCGCAACCCTCGGTGTCACGCCCGCACCGCACTCAACCAGTGAGTGGACTGGTCTCTATGTGGGATCCGAACCCTCCACGGGAGCGCCGCCACGCTCCCAAGCACCTCACTCTACCGAGTGCACCACCGGTCTGCCCGAATTTTCTCTATTTCTACAAAATATGACAGGCCATTGAGGATGTCTTACGAACATTCTAATTCCACTTGGATTTTGATTACTTAAGTAATTGAAATGTGACAGAACCTGATAATTCTGTTTTCACACATGGAAACATTAAATTTTCTCATCATGTCATCATTTAAAAAAATTTATCTGTAGAAGTAAAAAATGCATTCTGAATCCCTTTACCATGTCATAAATAGGGAAACGTTTAATCACTTTATAATGAAAGGTAAACTTTTGTCTCCTGGGTGAAGATCATTGTCATCTGACATTAACATTAATGACTTTTTCTGATACAGAATGAAATTAACCAAAATATTTGTGTTATATTCTGAAGTAGTTCATTATTTAGTAGTTGCTTTAATAGCATACAAAGTTGAAAATAAAGTTTGAAAAAATAAAAAATAAAATAATACAGTAGATTTTATTATTCATGGTAGTTATATTCTGTCATCTTCAGGAACACTGAAGTAGCAAATGTTTAATCATTGCTCCTAGGAGAAATTTGTACATCCACCTATCTATCTATCTGTCATTTATCTGTGCACGCGTGCACACACACACATATTATAATCAATTGTAAAAACAACTCATCCTCTTAGATTTTAGTTTTTTATTTTATTATAAAAGAGAAAACAAAGTTCAGAAGTGTTAAGTGACTTAACTAAGGCCATCCCACTAGTGGGTATGAGAGGTAGGCTTCAAACCCTCCAACTGGCCTCAGAGCTTGGGCTTCTTGCACTGCACTGGCCCCTGCCATCTCCCTCCTCTGGTCATCTCTGTATGAGAATAAGGCAAGAAGGCAGAACACTGTCTAATTTGACATTAGGTGGGAATATGGGGATTGTGCAATTCAAATATTTTTTGCTCTGCAAATATCAGTGTTGGGGCTCAGAACTCACCATCTCAAAATGTGGCACCTTGACAACTGAGAAAACAGCAGAAGCAAGGTCACTCTGACCTTCTCCTGTCTTTCTCCCCTGAGAGAAGCATGGTCATAAAGAAATTCTCTGAACCTGCCTTGCCTGAAAGTAGGTCATAAGACCTTCATTCCAGAGGGGTCTCTCCTACACCCAGAGGCCAAGAAGAATCTGAACAAACAGGCCAAACAGGCCTTACTAAGTTCTCCCCAGTTTATGATGCCTGGGTCATACCCCTTTTTGTCCAAACATACTTTTACATGACTGTCCATTCTTCATCAAACCCACACATATAAATACACAGAGTATCCCATGGGTCTTTGGATCTTCATTTCTTTTTTTTTTTTTTTTTTTTTTTTTTTTTTTTTTTGTCTTTTGTCTTTTTTCCGTGTCCGGCAACGGATTGCAACCCTCAGTGTTGCCCCCACACCGGACCGGGGACCGGCAACGGGATTGCAAGCCTCGGTGTTGCTCCCGCGCCTCGCTCAGCCAGTGAGCGGGAGCCGGTCTGTATGTGGGATCCGAACCCTCGGGCGGGAGCGCCGCCGTGCTTCCCAAGCGGCGCACTATCCAGTGCGCCACCGGGCCGGTCCTGGATCTTCATTTCTGAAGGCTTCTGTGTCATATAAAACTTTGGTTAAATAAATTGGTGTGCTTTTGTCTTGCTAATCTGTGTTTTGTTATAGAGGTGTCAGCAATGAACTTTGTGATGGGTGAGGAAAAGATATTACTTGTCCTCTCCTACATCAGCAAATAACTCAAAAGTACTGAAAGTATTGATTTGGGGGCACAAGTAAATTTTAGCCACTAGGCAAATTGGCAAAATACAGAATCTGCAAATATTGAGAACCAACTCTGTTTTTTAGTATTTCTCCTTATAGGCTAATTTCTTTTCAGGTAGAGGAGAAATCAAAGCAAGACACAATTAAGAGGAGTAAAATTAATTCTCTTGGAATAACACTACACACACAGAATCAAAGTTATGACTTTGGAATGGCCCACAGAATTTTTCTGAGAATAATTTATGTGAAAGGTCAGGATCTCATTAATCTCTACTCTTATTATTGTAAATTTAGGACAACAGATAAAAAATATCAAATATATGCATTGTGCTAGGTATTATGCTTTTATATTCACTTTTTTGTTTAGTATTTGAAAGGATGTTACAAAGTAGACATAGCTATTGTTCACTTAGTGAAACAGTTTCTTAGAGGTTAAATAACCATCTAAGATAGCAAAACTGGCATGTGACTGTGTGAGAATCCTTAAAGAAATTATCTGTGACTCCAAAGCTCATGGTCTCTCCAGTATAATATACGGCTCCCTAGAGAAAATACTTTATGGGACACATCACTTTTAATTAGATTTGTGTGTTTAACTATGCCTATTTTGCTTGGGTGAAAATTCTGTGAGAACATAACCAAAGCTGTCTTGTCCAGTATTTTATCTCTAGTTCCTAGTATAGTGTCTGGCACATCATTAACATGCTATAAATATTTGTTGATGTTACCAATGAAAATAAATGGATTAATGATAACCTAGTTGTAAAGATTAGCTTCCAAAAGCCTTTAGATAACTAAATTATTCGGCTCTGATTTTTTTTTTTTTAGCTTAGCACACTCTGCCAAAATTGAAAACCTACATTTTATAATTAATGATTATTCAAGTCTGTAGGATATTTCTGTATGCTACACAGGGCCCTCTTCTGAACCATTTCCTGCCATTACTATGCTCATTGATAACTTTCTTTATTCTACCTTCTAAGTCTACATTGTTGGCAAACCTCAGGCTGAACACTGTGCCCATTCTTAAATAGCCATCTGCATGTGTCCAGGAAAAATAGCAAAGAACAGAAAAAACCCTGTCAAGCTCTTATCCTTTGCCAATTTCTTTTTTCAGTTTTACTGTGTACTATGAGTACTAATATAAAGTGGGTATTCTGATAGCTTCACTTCTTCTCAATGCTGTGTATTTTAAAGCAGAAAGAACAGAGTCATAGAAAAAGGAAAACAGCCAGAGCTGTCATTACCAAACACTAGACTGATATATTTTATTATATGATGTATGATGGCAAAGTAATACTTGACAAGGCAAGTTTTAATACATATATCTGTAAACATTTATATGCATATTCAATCTTAAATTTTGTTATGAGGTCTTGGAAATACGTAGAAATATAATAGAGAATGACTACAATAGTTCAAATTTAGAGAACTCGACGAATGAAGACTCTAAAAGAAGGAAAAATTGTTAAACAGCTTCTCATATGAGTGTGTTTCATTAACACACTTTACATTCACGCAAAATAATAGATGTTTAGATAAAATCAGTACTTTTATTTATATAATACTGTTTTTATAATAAATAACTTATTGTAGTTGATCTAAGCACATGTTTACTAAGACATTCTTAGAAATATGTGTATTTTTTTTTCTATTTTTTGCTACATTTTGAAAGGAAGTGATTCTGCTAGCAGTGGCTTTTCATTTAGGCTTTCTGGCTGTGTGTATTGAAGATGAAAATTCTTAAAACTATACACTTTAATAACTGGAAGAATCCTTGTTGCTCATGGATCCAGTGGTCTTCAAATATGCCCTTTGGAGATGAATTTTCTTCAGGAGTATCTCAGGGGAAGCTGAAGATGATGAGACAGAGACCAAGCAGAGAATTTTTTGTAAACTTTCACTTTGGGGTTTGTGTTAGTTTGTTTTGTGTTGCTATAACAGAGTGCCTGAGACAGGATGATTTATAAAGAAAACAAAATTTACTGCCTACAGTTTCTGAGGCTGGGAAGTCCAAAGTCCATCTGGGGGTGGCGACAGTGACCCATGATGTCACATTGTAAGATGATGGAAGCAGAGAGAGCAGAAAGAGAAAAAGACAGACTCTCCTTTTCTTTTAAAGCCCTCAGAACCACACCCCTGACCACCATTTTTAATCCATTCACTACTGCACATTCCTGCAATCCAACCACCCCTTCAAGGTTACACCTTTCAATTACCATAACAGGATTTCTCACCCTCTTAACAGTCACAGTGGGGGCTAAGTTTCTAATACATAAAACCTGAGGGACACAATTCAAGCTTCAGGGAATTTGGGGGAAACATAATTCAATCCACTACAGGGTTCAAAATAATATTTTATCTGCTTACAGGAATCTGTGTTAAGAAAACAATTTGAGAACCATTAATTTAGTCCAGCTTTCTCAGCAGTAGAACAAAGACTTATGAAATGCTAAAGTATGTGTTTTGATAGATGAAAAAAAAAAAAAACATGTGCTGGGCACTATAGCACATTTTGGGAAAGTATTATTACCTACACACTGTGCAGCACAAAATCTTCCACAGAGTATCTTAACAGGGTCCTCTACTATCTAATTTGCTCAATATCTAAAATCCGTATGTCATAGAATCTGACTATAAATCTCAGCTTATTAATTAATTAATTAATTAATTTATTTATTTTTGTCTTGCGCCAGAACAAAGACTGGCACTTTTTATGATCTAAATCAATACTTGTCAAAAGAATGAATATTTGTGTAAGTTGTTTTTACCCATGATGTTGGGTAAAAACATCAGTTTTACCCAACAGAAATGTCCTGACCCATCAGAAATGTCCTGTCCAAGAATGTTTATTCCCTCGCCACTTTTTATTTTTGCTCATTAGTTTTCCATTAAGGAGAAAAGTGTCAGTTCCTTTTCTCAAGGGAGGAGTAATATTGTGAACATTTACAGGATATCTTTCTACTACTTCACTCACTTTTCTCTTTAGGATGCTGAGTGGTTTATCTGATTTCTGACTCTCACATCCATTGGTTCCCCTTGGATTGCTATCAGTGCATTCTCATCCCCTTGCCCTCCCACCTTCAAAGTGTACTTTCCTCTTTTGATTCCAATTCTCTGGGCAAAATCACCAGGTTGGATTGGGAGGTGGTCCTGATGAAATGTGTTAGGCCATTCTCTGGTCCTGGGGGAGTAGAAGACCTTATCATATTCTCCAACCTAACTCTAAAAGTGAGCATTGGTAGTATATGTTAATCCCCATTTGAATTTTTGTGTCTGTTGTCATTTGATGAGAGCTCGAAAGGGTGAAGAGATGATTAATGAACATTTCCAACTAAAAACTGTTTAATAATATCTCACATTTATTTAATGTATAATACATGTCAGGTTCTTAAAAGCACTTTTCATGAATTAATAAGTTTAATGGCCACTGTAGCCATTTGAAGTATGTAGAATTGTTTTCCCATTTAACAGATGAAAAAATGGAAGCACAAAGAGTATAAGTAACTTCTGAGATTATAAGGCTAGTAGATTACAGTGCAAAGATTATAGTCGGGCATTTTAAATTCAAAACCAGCACAGTGAAACATCATGTTGTATTGTCTCTCTAACATAATCCAACACTATACACTCACCTACAATTAACCAGAAGTGTATTGGATTAGAAATCTGAAGACCTGGGCTCTGGTTTCCACAAGTCTACTATGCCCTTGAAGTTTTATTGTTTTTTGTAATATTATACTTCAATAATAAGTGTATTTAATGTAATGTATTTAATGTAATGAGATAGAGAAATAATTCAGCTGAACTGCAGACTCTGACTTTGGAGACATGGGCTAGAATTCTGTTTTTGAAATAGATCTCTTGAAGCCATCTTGATAAAAATGAAAATAGATATATTCCTCTACTTTTAAAAAGAATTTTACAACTTGATTTTTTTTTTACACCTGTCATCACATTTATTAACTAGCACCATCCTAAAGTGTCTAGTGATTATGATGTATATTTTAGAGAATTCAAGAACCAGGCTTAAAATCGCTAAATAATTTTTATAAGTGTGCAAACTCATGTCAATTAACTAATTAAGATCAGATAAAAAAATGGTTCAAGGCAATATAAGATTTAATGGATGTATTGTTTTATTATTCTTATAACAGAAACTGTTTTGACACAAAAATGAAATGGAAGCTATATATGATATAAAATTTCAGACATGTAAAAGATATAGTAATAAACACAAATATAATATAATAAACCTAAAAACATTGAAAATGTTGCTTATTAAGATATTCATGCATATAAGTATATATTTATTTTCTTTGAATAATGAATTTAACTGAATTTTTTTCATTTATATAAGAAATACACATTTTTCTCTTTCTGTTATAAAGATGTCGAATTTCAGTGGACTCTTTTTTTCATCATTATATTAGTGGTAATAGCTAAAATTTGTTGCAGTTTATCTGCGTGATAGACTTGGTGCTCATTTTACATGCAGCGTCACACTCCATCTTTAGATAAAACTTACGAAGTAGTTTCCATGCTGATCTAGTTAAGGCAGAGTTGGCAAATGACTAAGAGCTGGAATTCTGGAGCTGATCTATGTGGCTCTGCTCCACCATTTACTTTTTGGGTGATTCAGGAAATTTATGTCACCTCTCTGGGCTCCATTTCCCTATCTGTGAGAGAGAAATGATAAATTGAACTGAACTCATAAGATTGTTTTGAATATTTGAACAGCGCCTACCAAAGATTATCCCTCAGTGAATGTGCACTGCAGCACCATTTTAGATGTGAGGAAAATGAGTTCCAGGGGAGATGAGTTGCCCAAGGAGATGTCGCCAGCTATTGTAATTAATTCATACTTGAGACATTCCTTACAATAAATGCTTTCTCTGACTTTATAGGCCTTGATAGCTGGCTCATTTGATGCTGACCTTTTCTTTCTCACTAATAAGGGTTGGTGTCCCTGTGTTTTTTCTGTCAGTTAACTTTCTGTCTATGAAGAGACTACTAACCTCTTATACAGACTGCTGTACTCCCTGTCTTACCCCATAGACCAGGAATAGCTACAGTAGCAACAAAGCAACAATATCAGCATTAAGTGGCATTAATTGTGTGATTGCTGTGGGCTAGGTAATGTATTAAGTGCTTTATATATTTTTATTTCATTTAATCTTAAAATTAATACTATAGGTTTGACATTAATATTATATCCATTTGAAAGATGTGGAATATGAGGTACAAAGTGCTTATGAGCTTGCTAAATTCTTCTTCTTCTAAATTCTATCTGGGATTTCAGATCTGAATCCTGAGGAAAACATCTTAGCCTCTGTGTTACAGGCCCACTCTAGAATACTTTATTCCCTACTGAAAGTCCTATGAGAACTTGTGAATCTGTAACCCCTACTCAATTTTTGAATGCTTTTTTAGTTTTATACAGTTTATATAATGTTATCATCAATGTCAAAATAGACAGCATACTATCAGGAAGCAAAGAACATCAGAATTTCCTGGAAGTACTGAAGAGCATAGTGTGAATAGTTATGCTAATTCTGCACAACACCAACCTGGTTACTTAGCTTATAGGAAACAGAAAGCCAAAAGAATATCGAATAATGGGTTTGGAGAAAGTTAGAAAAATGCATTTCTCGGAAGTTTTTTGAATCTTGGTTTGATTTGAAGGGTTTGTGCAGTGTACAGCTGAATACTCCTTTTTTCCTATTAAGTGAGTAGCAGTTTGCAAATTATTAGTTTCCTTTGCCGATGCTTCAAATTTAAGTACATTTCTTGGCTTGTCATATTAAAGTAATATTGTTATATTGTTATATTTCTAGAGAATAACCATGAGAGCAGTAAACCTAATTAAAATAATTAGGTTCTACTCCTGGTTTTTATATTTCCAGAATGGAGTTTAAATATACATTTTCTGGGCCATTTGTATATTCTCTAAAATAATGATTAGAATCGGAAGTGATTATCAAAGTACCTGCATTGTCAAGGTGTATTGTGTATTAATCCATTTCTGTTGCTTGCTTATAACAAAATACATGGAACTGGATGATTTGTAAGAAAACAAAATTTATTGCTTACAGCTTCAGAGGCTGGGAAGTCCAAAGTCCAGGTAACACATTTGTGAAGGCCTTGCTGGTGGCAACAGTGACCCAGGGGTCTTACCTAGCAGAAAATTGTGGAGCAGAAAGAGCTCCTGGTGCACTCTCATTTTTAAAGCCCTCAACCACTTCCATGACCACCATTTTTATTCTATTCACTATGGCATGGTTCTACAATCTAATCGCATCTTCAAGGCCCCAGCTTTCAATTACTGTAATGGGATTTCCAACCGTCAATAGTTACAGTAGGAATTAAGCTACAGTGAGATTGGGGAGCATCCAATCTATAACAAAAGGTATATCTGGCATTATGAAACTATAGAATTCTTTAGACAATGCAATTTCCCTATGGATATATGAAGGTACTTCAAAAAGTTCATGGAAAGATTCATATTATCATTTAATTCCATTTTTCCATGAACTTTTTGAAGTACCCTTGTATGTAGTGTGCTCCTTTAGTTTTGACCTCTAGCATTTATCCATTCTTTTTTTGATATGTTCATTTTTCCCCAGTGGGCTGCTTCTGTTTCCACTCTACACTCAGTTCCTTTACTTTCAGTAGATCCAGGGATATGTTTTGGTTCAATCTTGGCCCATTTTAGCATTATGTTACCTGATCAAAATTATTGACTCAAGTCATATCAGAATTAATATGATTCATTGGTTTTTACTTTTCAGTATAATGATGAATGACGGGAAAGGCAGTAACAATGGCAAAGAATAAAAGACATTTCTGGCCATGGTGATAGGAAGTGAAACTCCTCATGCAATTGACTTGGTATTTTTCCTACATCTACTGTCCTGTATTTTCTTAGATTTCTGTTCACTCTGAGGTAGGAAAATTGGAAAGTGCAGTACCATTATCAAAGCTACTTTAAAAATATTGGAAATGAGAAAACTGAAGTTAAACAATAACAATAAGAGCTAACATTTATAGAGCACTTATGGAGTGCTAAGCAATGTTTTGAACATATTACATGTATTAACTCACTATATTTAAAAATGGTAAACAAGTATGATTCTTCCATTTCTACCAAGTGGACATAATCACTCTACTTTTTAACCTTGGCTTTTTGAACCTGAAGAAGAAATAAAATATATTAAGTCACATATTTGCCAAAAGGCATGACTTTTTGAGCAAAGAGGGAGCGATGTTGTTTCAACAAGGAATGTTGAATGAGCTACACTGAACGGAAATAAGGGATTAAAAATAAAAAATTAAGTTGGGCTCAGAATGTAAAGGTCTATTTGCCAAATTAAGTAGATTAGATTTCATTCTATAAAAGAAGGAAAACAAAATAAGTTTTTAAGCAGTTTCCTAACAGCGTAGGATTCTGGTGGGGAGAAGGGGACGAGTGAAGATGTGGAGTAGATTGGCTACTTCAGAGTTGTCTCCTGTGTAATGGAGTTGAGTTTTTTCCATCATGCTGTTTGTTTTAAAAGTTAAGAAAAAAAAAATGAAATCCATACAATGCTATAAAATATGTACTATTGTCAAAATGTAAATACAAATACGTCTGCACGCACCCCTCTCTTTATACTCCCTTCTGCCCCTCTACCACCAACCTAATGAACAACTCCTGGTATACATTGCTCACAGGTGGTTTAACAATTCCATCTCCAAGATCCATCTTTTCTGTCAATTATAACAAAAAGATTGTTACAAATCGACTAATTCACTAGCTCTACTTTTTATTATGCATTGTCACCTCAGGACATCTAAAAAGCTTAGATGTTGAGAAATAATAAATTTTGTCCACAAAAACATCTTGCCTTATGCAAAATGTGCATATAGACCTAAGGTCATAACCCAAAACTATCTTCTAGATTTGGAGATACTAGCAAAGAGCCCTTCCTTTCACCCTTCCTCTTCTTCCTCTTCCAGCATTCCAGCAACTAGGTTTATGTCTAGCCCCAAGAGGTGGATTAACAACGGACACTCCCAGAAGACAGTTCTTCCTAAAAACTAACAAAAGGACATTGATGTAGTCAGTTTCCTATAATATACACATCAGCTTTTTAAAAAGCAAAGGTTATTTAAACACATATGTATTATCAACTATTATTAAAATGAAAGCTTTAGAAAGCCTTGAGATCTACATTAGCCTGTAGTTATCACTGGTAATTAAAGTAGACTTTGCTCATGATTGAAAAATACTATTATAAAGGTAAAACTATTTTCTTCACTTAACCATAATGGGGGAAACTGGAAAAGGATTAAAAAAAAGGGAAGGGTCAAGAGTTTATAGTTGATACTATTTATATTATGTTAAGAAAGCAAATCTAGCAGGAGAATTGGTGCTACAAACTTAAGTAGAAAAAGTGAGGAGGTAAAAGAGACACCCTCCTTGATGAGACAAATAGCTGGGACAGTTATGGACTTATTACCTCTCAGCTGTGCAATTGTCCTTTGCTCACTGAACTTTTGTTAAACTTCACCAGTAAAGTGCTCTGAACAGACTGGAGGAGAAGGGAGCTGTCTCTTCCTGGTCCTGATGTGTTCTTCTCCCTTTGAAGCCTCTGTAAGTTTGTGGCTCTGCAGTTCAAGGCTACTAGAACCACCCAGCAGTCAGTTGCTTCTCTGTAATTCTTCTGTTATGGGTCAAATGTGTCCTCCAAAAGTTCATACATTGGAAAGTTAATCTCCATTGTAACAGTATTAAGACAGTGGGAAATCCAATCATGGTCATTGAAAGGTGGGGTTTTAAGAGGTGATAAGATTGTGAGGATGTGTCCTAGTGAATGGATTGATCCATTCATGGAGTAATGTGTTGATGGTTTAATGGATGGTCATGGGCATGGTTCTGATGGCTTTATAAGGAGAGTGAGTGAGCAGTTTAGATCTCTTGCTCAGCTCATTCTTGCCATTGGATACCCTGAATTGCTGTAGAAGAAGGCCCTCACCAGATGTGTTCTCTGGACTTTGGACTTCCCAACCTCTAAAACTGTAAGAAATAAATTTCATTTCTTTACAAATTATCCAGTTTCTGGTATTCTGTTATAAGCAACAGAAACAGACTAATACATCATCTGAATTGATTCTGAGAAGCATCTCCCTGTGAGTTGCTTCTCCAGGCCCTCAGCAGGCAGGTTTTTGGCAAGTTCCAGAGGGTGGATTTCCAGTAAGTTACAACTGGCACAACACTACAGCACTTCTGTGCCATTCAACAAGTTTTGGCCATGCCCTCTCCAAGGAGGTCTGGATCTAAGCTCTAGAGTGGGAGTAGTGGGCAAGTAGGGAAGAAACCCTATCTTGGATGATCTGTTTCAGCATTGGGGTAAAGGCTATTACATCTACTATTTTCATTATGTCTGTGCTATTCTTATATTATTCAGAGTTCTTTTTATTTCTTACTAGCCAATTACTTGTTACTCTGGTCCCCTGTTATAGTTAATAAATATTTATATTAAACTATTCCTGTTGAAATTATTGTTATTTTGTCTCCTCATTGGACTCTAATTGCATAGTAACTAAATGAAATAATTTTTACTAGAGAGATAAACAACATATAGCTCTTTGCAGTCTCTACTTTGAAAGTTCCAAGTTAGTTTTTTCCTTAATGATTAATTTGTGAATGCTGATTTTTTAATGAAGTTCAGATTTAAGATGTTGCTTTGTACTCGTATGTTCAATTTCTGTTAATTTTCATTACAGATATCTATGTTGTTGTGTAACTAGCCAATTTATGTAACTAGCTTACATGAAATATGAACTAAGAAGAACTAATCAAGCATACCCATACCTTACAAATTCAATCTTATTAAGTGTACAAAAAAGCACTGCTCCAAATTTTGCTGATTGACATTTTTCAGCTTTTTTTTTTTTTTTTTTTTTTTTTTTTTTCCGTGTCCAGCAACGGATCGCAACCCCATACCGGACCGGGACCGGCAATGGGATCGCAACCCTCGGCGTTGCTCCCGCGCCTCGCTCAGCCAGTGAGCGGGAACCGGTCTGCATGTGGGATCCGAACCCTCGGGCGGGAGTGCCGCCGCGCTTCCCAAGTGGCGCACTATCCAGTGCGCCACCGGGCCGGCCCCAACATTTTTCAGCTTTAATGGGGTATAGTTGACAAAAATTGTATACATTTAAGATATATATGATTTAATATACATACACATTGTAAAATGATTTCCACAATCAAGTTATTAACATATCCATCAACTCACAGTTACATTTGTGTGTGTGTGTGTGTGTGGTGAGAGTGCTTAAGATCTACTTTCTTAACAAATTTCAGGTACACTATGCATTATTATTAACTTTAGTCATCATGCTGTACATTATATCTCCAGTGTTATTCATTGTAACTGAAACTTTGTATCCTAGGACCAACATTGCCTCATTTTCCCTACACCCCAACCCCTGGAAACCACCATTCTACTCTCTGATTTTATGAGCTCAACATTTTTTGAATCCACACGTAAGTGAGATCATGCAGTATTTGTCTTTTTGTGTCAGGCTTATTTCCATTTGGGATAATGTCCCCCAGGTTCATTCATACAAATATTCTGCAAATGGCAGAATTTTCTTCTTTTTTAAAAATTTAATTTTATTTTATTTTATCAATATACAATGTGGTTGATTTTTGTGTCCCTTTACCGAGTCCTCCCTACCCCTTCTCTCTCCCCGCTCTCACCCATCAACATCATATCTGTTCTCTTGTCTTAACAACTAAAAGGAATTGTGATTGTTCTCTCTTCTCCCCCCCCCATTTATTTGTGTATTTATTTATTTATTTTTAGCTCCCACAAGTAAGTGAGAACATGTGGTATTTCTCATTCTGTACCTGACTTATATCACTTAATATAGTTTTTTCTAAGTCCATCCATGTTGCTGCAAATGGCAGTATTTCATTATTTTTCATAGCAGAGTAATATTCCATTGTGTAGATATTCCAGATTTTCCATATCCACTCATATGATGATGGACATTTGGGATGGTTCCAAGTCTTGGCTATTGTAAATAATGCTGAAATGAACATTGGAGTACAGGTATTTCTTTGACATGATGATTTCCATCTCTCTGGGTATATTCCCAGCAGTGGAATAGCTGGGTCATATGGTAGATCAATCTGCAATTATTTCAGGAACCTCCAAACCATTTTCCATAAAGGATGCACCATTTTGCAGTCCCACCAACAGTGTAGGAGGGTTCCTTTTTCTCCACAACCTCGCCAGCATTTATCATTCACAGTCTTTTGGATATTAGCCATCCTAACTGGACTGAGATGGTATCTCATTGTGGTTTTGATTTGCATTTCTCTAACGCTGAGTGACATTGAGCCTTTTTGTGTGTGTCAGTTGGCAAATTGTATATCTTCCTTTGAGAAATGCCTATTTAGCTCCTTTGCCCATTTTTTAATTGGGTTACTTGGTTTTTTGCTGTAAAGTTGTTTCAGTTCCTTGTATATTCTGGATAATAATCCTTTGTCAGATGTATATTTTGCAAATTTTTTCTCCCACTCTGTTGATTGTCTTTTAACTCTGCTAATTGTTTCTTTTGCTGTGCAGAAGCTTTTTAGTTTGATATAATCCCATTTGTTTATTTTTCCTTTGTTTGCCCATGCTTTTGGGGTCATATTCATGAAGTCTTTGCCCAGTCATACTTCCTGGAGTGTTTCCTCTATGTTTTCTTTAAGGAGTTTTATTGTTTCAGGGTGTATGTTCAATTATTTAATTCATTCTGAGTTGATTTGGGTATAGGGTGAGAGGTATGGGTCTAGTTTCATTCTCCTGCATATGGATATTCAGCTTTTCCAGCACCATTTGCTGAAGAGTCAGTCTCTTACCCTGTGTTCAGGCATGGTGCCTTTGTCAAAGATCAGATGACTGTAGGTATATGGGTTGATTTCTGGATTCTCTATTCTATTCCATTTACCCATGTGTCTGTTTTTATGCCAGTACCATGCTATTTTGGTTATTATAGCTTTGTAGTATAATTTAAAGTCAGGTAGTGTTATGCCTCCAGCTTTATTTATTTATTTATTTATTGCTCAGAATTGCTTTGGCTATTCATGGTCTTTTGTTATTCCATATAAATGTTAGGATAGTTTTTTAAAATTAAGAAAAATGTCATTGCAATTTTGATATGGATTGCGATGAATTTGTATATCACTTTGGGTATATGGACATTTTGACAATGTTAGTTCTTCCAATCCAAGAGCATGGGATATCTTTCCATATTGCTCTGTCATCATTAATTTCTCTCAACAGTCGTTTGTAGTTCTCATTGTAGAGATTTTTCACATCCTTGCTTAACTTTATTCCTAAGTATTTTATTTTTTTGGGTGGCTATTGCAAATGGGCTAGCTTTCTTGATTTTTTTTTTCCTCCATGTTCACTATTCAGTATAGAAATGCTACTGATTTTTGTGTGTTGGTTTTGTATCCTGCAACTTTGCTGAAATCATTTATCAACTCCAAGAGTTTTTTTGTAGAAGCTTTAGGCTGTTCAATATATAGGATCATGTCATCTGTAAACAGAGATATTTTGACTTCATCTTTTGCAATTTGGATGCCCTTTATTTACTTATGTTCTATGATTGCTCTGGCTAGTATTTCCAACACTATGTTGAATAGGAGTGGTGAGAGTGGGCATCCTTGTCTAGTTCATGTTCTTAGGGGAAAAGCTCTCAGCTTTTCCCATTCAGGATGATATTGGCAGTGGGTTTATCATATATGTCTTTAATTATGTTAAGATACTTTCTGCCTGTACCTACTTGTAGAGATTCTTTATCATGAATGAATGTTGAATTTTGCCAAATGCTTTTTCAGCATCTATAGAGATCATCATATGGTCTTTGTCTTTGATTTTATTGATGTGGTGTATCACATTTATTGATTTGCATATGTTGAACCAACCTTGCATCCCTGTGATGAATCTCACTTGATCACGGTGCATAATTTTTCATATGTGTTGCTGTATTCTGTTAGCTAAGATTTTATTGAAGAGTTTTGCATCTATATGCATCAATGATATTGGCCTGTAGTTTTCTTTTTTCGTTGTATCTTTACCTGGTTTTGTTATCAGGGTGATATTTGCTTCATAGAAAGAGTTTGGAAGAATGGCCTCTGTTTCAATGTTTTGGAATAGTTTGTAGAGAATTGGTATCAATTCCTCTTTGAAGGTTTGGTAGAATTCTGCAGTGAACACATCTGGTCCTGGGATTTTCTTTGTTGGGAGCCTACTGATAACAGCTTCAATCTCTTTTATTGTTAATGGTCTGTTCAGAATTTATATATTTTCTTGGCTCAGTTTTGGTAGTTTGTGTGTGTCCAGAAATTTATTCATTTCCTCCAGATTTTCAAATTTGTTGCCATATAGTTGTTTATTGCAGTCTTTAATGATTTCTTGTATTTCTGAGGTATCAGTTGCAATATCATCTTATTCATTTCTAATTTTCGTTATTTGGGTTCTCTCTTCTTTTTTGAGTTAGCCATGCTAATGGTTGGTCAATTTTATTTATCTTTTCAAAAAACCAACTTTTGGGGCTGGCCCAGTGGCGCACTGGATAGTGCGCTGCTTGGGAAGCGCGGCGGCGCTCCCGTCCGAGGGTTCGGATCCCACATACAGACCGGCTCCCGCTCACTGGCTGAGCGAGGCGCGGGAGCAACGCCGAGGCTTGCGATCCCGTTGCCGGTCCCCGGTCCGGTACGGGGGCAACACTGAGGGTTGCGATCCGTTGCCGGACACGGAAAAAAGACACTCACACACACACACACAAAAAAAAAAACCAACTTTTTTTTTCTTAATTTTATTTTGTCGACATACAATGAGGTTGATTATTGTGGCCCATTACCGAAACCCCCCTCCCTCCTCCCTTTGTTTTTTTTTTTTTTTTTTTTTTTTTTTTTT
>NW_007727880.1:277969-279451 GCF_000696425.1 Galeopterus variegatus | reverse complement strand
TTTTATAGCTGAGTAGTATTCCATTGTGTAGATATACCACAATTTCTGTATCCACTCATCCGATGATGGACATTTGGGCTGGTTCCAACTCTTGGCTATTGTAAAGAGTGCTGCTATGAACATTGGGGAACAGGTATAACTTCGACTTGATGCATTCCATTGCTCTGGGTATATTCCCAGCAGTAGGATAGCTGGCTGATATGCCAGATCTATCTGCAATTGTTTGAGGACCCATTTTCCATAGAGGCTGCACCATTTTGCAGTCCCACCAGCAGTGTAGGAGGGTTCATTTTTCTCCACAACTTCGCCAGCATTTATCGTTCAGAGTCTTTTGGATTTTAGCCATCCTAACTGGGGTGAGATGGTTTCTAAGTGTAGTTCTGATTTGCATTTCCCGAATGCTGAGTGATGTTGAGCATTTTTTCATATGATTGTTGGCCATTTGTATATGTTCCTTAGAGAAATGCCTACTTAGCTCTTTTGCCCATTTTTTAAGTGGGTTGCTTGTTTTTTTTCTTGTAAAGTTGTTTGAGTTCCTTGTATATTCTGGATAATAATCCTTTGACAGAAGTATATTTTGCAAATATTTTCTCTTACTCTATTGGTTGTCTTTTAACTCTGTTAATTGTTTCTTTTGCTGTGCAGACGCTCTTTAGTTAGATATAATCCCATTTGTTTACTTTTCCTTTGGTTGCCCATGCTTTTGGGGTCTTATTCATGAAGTCTGTGTCCAGCCCTATTNTTTCTGCATGTTCACTATTGGTGAATAGAAATGCTACTGATTTTTGTGTGTTGATTTTGCACCTGCTACTGTGTTGAACTCATTTATCACTTCCAAGAGTTTTTTTGTAGAGGCTTTAGGCTGTTCTATATATAGCATCATGTCATCTGCAAACTGGGACAGTTTGACTTCATCTTTTCCAATCTGGATGACCTTTATTGCTTTCTCTTGTCTGATGCTCTGGCTAGTACTTCCAATACTATGTTGAATAGGAGTGGTGAGAGTGGGCTTCCTTGTCTGGTTCCTGTTCTTAAAGGAAAAGCTTTCAGCTTTTCCCCATTCAGAATGATGTTGGCAGTGGGTTTATCATATATGGCTTTAATTATGTTGAGATACTTTCCGTCTATACCTAACTTATCGAGGGTCTTTGTCATGAATGAGTGTTTAATTTTATCAAATGCTTTTCAGCATCTATAGAGATGATCATATGGTTCTTGTGTTTGATTTTATTAATATGGTGTATCACATTTATTGATTTGCGTATGTTGAACCAACCTTGCATCCCTGGAATGAATCCCACTTGATCGTGGTGAATAATTTTACGTATGTGTTGTTGTATTCTGTTTGCTAGTATTTTAGTGAGGATTTTTGTATCTATATTCATCAAGGATATGGGCCTGTAGTTTTCTTTCTTGGTTATATTTTGGTATCAGGATGATGTTTGCTTCATAGAATGAGTTTGGGAGATTTGCGTCTGTTTC
>NW_007727880.1:132706-277105 GCF_000696425.1 Galeopterus variegatus | reverse complement strand
GTTATCAGAAAGTCCCAATAAAGAAATTCCACATGTTCTCACTCATTGGTGGGTGCTAAAAAAAAAAAGAATCGGTGTCAATTCCTCTTTGAATGTTTGGTAAAATTCTGCTGTGAATCCATCTGGTCCTGGACTTTTCTTTGTTGGGAGTTTTCTGATAACAGCTTCAATCTCCTTTATTGTTATTGGTCTGTTCAGATTTTCTACATCTTCATGGCTCAGTTATGGGAGCTTGTGTGTGTCCAGAAATTTATCCATTTCCTCCAGATTTTCAAACTTGTTGGCGTATAGTTGTTTATAGTAGTCTTGAATGATTCCTTGTATTTCAGATGAATCAGTTGTAATATCACCTTTTTCATTTCTGTTTTTTGTTATTTGAATCTTCTCTCTTCTTTTTTTTTTGTTAGCCATGCTAATGGTTTGTCAATTTTATTTATCTTTTCAAAAAACCAACTTTTTTATTTGTTGATCTTTTTGTATCATTTTTGGGGTTTCTATTTCATTAAGTTCTCCTGTGAATCTTAATGATTTCTTTCCATCTGCTAACTTTGGGTATGGATTGTTGTTGTTTTTCTTCTTCTTTAAGGTGAACCATTAGGTTGTTTACTCGCTATCTTTCCATTCTTCTGAAGTAAGCATTTAATGTGATAAATTTCCCCTTAGTACTGCTTTTGTAGTATCCCACAGGTTTTGGTATGATGTATCATCATTTTCATTAGTCTCAATAAATTTGTTGATTTCTTGTTTAATTTATTCTTGTACCCATATGTCATTAAGTAGAATGCTGTTTAATTTCCATGTTTTTGTACAGTTTCTAAAATTTTGTTTGTTATTGATTTCTAATTTTAATCCATTGTGATCTGAAAAAATACATGGGATAATTCCAATTTTTTTGAATTTGTTGAAACTTGATTTGTGATCTAATATGTGATCTATCCTGGAGAATGTTCCATGTGCTGATAAGAAGAATGAAAATTCTGAGGTTGTTGGATGGAATGTTCTATATATATCTGCCAAGTCCAATTGGTCTAAAGGGTTGTTTAGATCTTGTGTTTCTCTGCTGATTCTTCGTCTAGATGATCTGTCCAATATTGAGAGTGTGGTGTTCAGGTCCCCTGCTACTATGGTATTAGTGTCTACCTTATTCTTTAGGTCTAATACTGTTCACTTTATAAATCTGGCTGCTCCAATGTTAGGTGTGTATATATTTATGATTGTTATGTCTTCTTGATGGATAAATCCTTTTATCATAATATAGTGGCCTTCTTTATCTCTTTTTATGGCTTTTGTTTTTAAGTCTACTTTATCACACATAAGAATAGCTACTCCACCTCGTTTTTCATTTCTATTTGCATGTGTATCTTTTCCCATCCTTTCATTCTTAGTCTATGTGTGTCTTTACAGGTGAGGTGAGTCTCTTGAAGGCAGCATATAGTTGGGTCCACCTTTTTTATCCAGTCAGCCAGTCTGTGTCTTTTGAATGGGGAATTTAATCTTTTACATTATTATTGAAAAGTGTTGATTTACTCCTAGCATTTTATTGATTTTTGTTTGGATGTCTTAAGTGTCTTTTGTTCCTTTCTGATTTACTGTTTGTCTTCTGTATTTGTTGGTTTCTTAGGGTGTTAGATAAACTTTTTTTTCTCTTTATTGTTAGCATTTTTATTTTACTAGTGGGTTTTGACTTTTTTGAGTATTTATGGCAGAGGTGGTTGTTCTTCAGGTACCAAACCCAGTACTCCCTTGAGAATTTATTTTAAGGCTGGTTGTGTGGTAGTGAACACCTGCAGTTTTGGTGTGTCAGAGAAATATACTATTTGTCCTTCATTTTGGAAGGATAGCCTTGCTGGGTAAAGTGTTCTTGGTTGGCAATTTTTGTCTTTTATTATTTCAAATATATCTTTCCATTCTTTTCTTGCTTTTAGGGTTTGTGACAAGAAGTCTGATGTTAGTCTTATTGGGGCTCCTTTATAGGTGACTTGATGCTTCTCTCCTGCAGCTTTTAAAATTCTTTATTTGTCTTTGAGTTTTGCCAGCTTGACTATAACATGTCTTGGAGAGGACCTTTTTGGGTTGAATAAGTTTGGGGATCTTTGAGCTTCCATCATCTGAAGATCTGTGTCTTTCCCTATACCTAGGAAATTTTCTGCCACTATTTTGTTGAATATGTTTTCAATGCAATCTCCTTTTTCTTCCCCTTCTGGAATACCCATGACTCAGATATTTGATTGCTTAAGGTTGTCTGTTATCTTAGATTTTCTTCAATGCTTTTAATTCTTTTTTCTTTATTTTCTTTATTTATTTTTTTGTCTGCCTGTGTTATTTCAAACAGCCCATCTTCAAGGTCAGAATTTCTTTCCTCTGCTTGTTCTAGCTTGCTGGTTAAACTCTCTGTTGTATTTTTTATTTCATTGAATGAATTCTTTAGCTCCCCAAGCTTGGCTACATTCTTTTTCAGGGCATTGATTTCCTTGTACAGTTCTTCTTTCAGGTCATGTGTAATTTTCCTCATTTCATTGTGTTGTCTAGCTGAGTTTTCTTGTATCTCATTTAGTTTGCTTAGAATTATCACTCAAAATTCCTTGTCAGTCATTTCAAGGGCTTCTTGTTCCATAGGATCTAGAGCTTGATAGTTATTATTACCCTTTGGTAGTGTACTTTCTTGATTTTTCATATTTCTGGTATCTTTCCTTTGGTGTTTAGTCATTGTGGCAGGGGATTTCATGGTCCACTCATTTGACGCTATTGTCTGGCTAGGATCCTGCCAGGACTGCCAATTTGGCAAGCCTGCCTCAGTGCCTGTGGGCAGACAGCTTGGGCCTCTCTGGGTGGTGTGTACTTGCTTGGGCTGGGGGCATCCTATGGCAGTGCCTACCTGGTCCATTGTGGGTGCCTCAGGGTGCCTGGTCCTGGCAGCTCTCGGGCCTCTATGGGGGGCCTCTGTGGGTGGCATGTACTTGCCTGGGCTGGGGACATCCCACGGTGGTACCTACCTGCTCTGGTGTGGGTGCCTCAGGGTGCCAGAATTTTCTTCTTTTTAAGACTGAACAATATTCTGTTGTGTGTCAAAGATCAATTGACTATAAATTCATAAATTTGTTTCTGGGATTTTTATTCTGTTTCCTTAGCCTATATAACTGTTTTTATGACAGTACCATAATATTTTTATTACCATAGATATGTAGTATATTTTAAAATCAGGCAGTGTGTTGCTGCTAGTTCTGTTTTTTATTATTATTATTATTATTATTATTATTATTATTATTATTATTATTATTATTATTATTATTATTATTATTATTATTATTATTATTATTATTATTATTATTATTATTATTATTATTATTATTATTATTATTATTATTATTATTATTATTATTATTATTATTATTATTATTATTATTATTATTATTATTATTATTATTATTATTATTATTATTATTATTATTATTATTATTATTATTATTATTATTATTATTATTATTATTATTATTATTATTATTATTATTATTATTATTATTATTATTATTATTATTATTATTATTATTATTATTATTATTATTATTATTATTATTATTATTATTATTATTATTATTATTATTATTATTATTATTATTATTATTATTATTATTATTATTATTATTATTATTATTATTATTATTATTATTATTATTATTATTATTATTATTATTATTATTATTATTATTTATTTGCTATTTGTCCAAGATTGCTTTGGCTATTCATAGTCTTTTTTAGTTTCATTCAAATTTCAGGGTTTTTTAAAATTTTCTGTGAAATCTGTAGATCTCTTTGGGTAGTATCGACATTTTAATAATACTAGTGACTTGAGTACATGAACACAGAATATTTTTATTTATGTGTATTCTTCAATCTCTTTCGTTCATGTTTTATAGTTTTTAGTGTATGGATATTTCACTTTTATTTTTAAATTTATTATTAAATGTTTTATTCTTTTTGATGCTATTGTAAATGGGATATTTTTTCCTTAATTTCTTTTTCAGATAGTTTATTGTTTGTATAGAAATGCAACTGATTTTTCATATTGATTTTGTTTTCTGAAATTTTACTGAATTTTTTTTTAATTCTAACAGGTTTTTTTAAGTAGAGTCTTTAGGGTTTTCTCCATAAGATTACATCATCTGCAAAAAGAGACAATTTTACTTCTTCCTTTCCAATTTGGATGCCTTTTTTTCCCCCTTGCCTGATTTCTCTGGCTATGAATTCCAGCACTATGTTGAATAGAAGTGTTAAGGGACAGCATCCATGTTTTGTTCCTGATCTTAGAAAAGAAGCTTTCAGCTTTTCACCATTAAGTATGATGTCAGCTGTGGGCTTGTTATACATGAAATTTTTATGTTGAGGTATATATTTCTTTTATATTTAACTTGTTGAAAATTCTTATCATAAAAAGATGTTGAATGTTGTCAAATGCTTTTTCTGCATTAATTGAGATAACCATGTGGTTTTTATCCTTCATTCTGTTTTATGGTGTATCACATTTGTTAATTCTTGTATGTTGAAGCATCTTTATATTCCAGGAATAAATATCACTTGATCATATTTGCTGATTGACTTTTAAATACATTGTAAAAAATAACTTACTCTAATATGTTTTCAACATACATTCAGTACTAATTCAAGTAATGTCAGAAGAGCTCTGTATACACTATTATAAAAACTAAGTGGTTTGGTCTCTCATTACTCTTTTTGGCACCATAACAGTTTTTAATTTAGTTCTTTATTTTATTTTAATTGCTTATTATTATTTTGGTTTAATAGATGAGCAAGAAATAATGTTTAGAGTTTTCCTTTAAGTAGAAGAGAAACCACTAATAGAGCCATCCTGTGTATTTTGAAGATAGGAGAAGAAAGATGAGATGCACTGATTCCAAATTGGACAGTTTAATGATTGGTTTTATTATAGGTGAACAACTTTTTATTTATATATTTCTTTACAAATATAGAAATCATCTGAAAATTAAATAATTGACAACAGTAATTTGATATATTTTGCATTTAAGTATGAAATGTCAGGAATTGTGTAGAAAATTCTTATGTGAAGAAAAAGAAACTGGAATCGATACTTATGTTCTTACATATACTAAGCACTTTAACACAGACTATAATGTCTTTTTTCTTATAATTTATACTATTACTAATTTTTTATTTATTAGCTAGAGTTTTCAAATGCTATGCAGTTGCATGTGAAACTACATATTATAAGTTATAGTCATTCAAACATATAATTTAAAGGTTAGAAACTAAATATATTAAATATTTTGAGAATCTTAAGTATGGGCTATTTAAATACACTTACTAATTTATTGTATAAATGTTTTACTTCAATTTTAGAATATTTTTTAATTGTGACTTTAAAAAGAACTATCTATGCTAACACAGTTTCAGTAAAATAAAAATACTTTATTATATGGGGATAAGTTAATATGTAATTGCTGAAAACTACCGTAGAATAAGTGAGTTTGAATTCATTGTAGTCCACCAACCAAATTCTTCACATTTTACCTAACATAAAGAGAGGACAAAATATGGTATTTTTCTAACTGTCCATATTTGACCTTTAGCAATCTACATGAAGAAAAAAAGCAGTTTTTTTTACTTACTGTGTAGTTGTTTTTAAAAAATAGTAATTGTACAGGCAGGTATATTTTGGCTCCAATTGAAATACAGTGAAATGTTTTCATAAGCTCTCATTTAAAAAGTATTTTCTTATTGAGTAATTGCAATATAATGACTTGCAATTGCATTAAGAATTTAGAATGAATAGGAAAGAATTGAGTGGAAGCAAAATAAATCCATTAAGTCTGTGTTGAATAGAGACAGGTCAATAGAGAGAAGCTCTAACTTAAAACATTTATTTGTATTTATATAACTGTACAAAATGTTCATTTCTGAACTTTCTTAGTAAAGATAAATGTGAGGTTAGCTTTATACAACCTAAAAGAGTATCCCCCAGATTTCTGAGGAGATTAAATGTTTGTGCTGTGGTAGTTCCCTGGAAGAGGTTATAATATCCCCATCCAAGTGACACTGCCACCATAATAGGATGGAAGGAGATTGTGGATAGTCACAGAGCTACTTTTGAATGCAGAAATTGAGCCTACCATCAGAGATTAAATCCAAACAACTTTTGATCAGATACAATTTAGTTCCAGCAAATCACTCAGTTGGGTACTGGGAATAAAGAAGGCCATGGGAATTTTTACTTGTGTTTTACAGAAAGAGAAATATTTTAAAATTCTATGGCTTTTCATAATTTACAATGGTGAAAACAGTACTACTTTGTAATGTAATGTTACAAAATATGGTCGATTTCTTA
The DNA here is from genome assembly GCF_000696425.1 of Galeopterus variegatus. NCBI lineage: Eukaryota > Metazoa > Chordata > Mammalia > Dermoptera > Cynocephalidae > Galeopterus > Galeopterus variegatus. Next base: position 270,747 of record NW_007727880.1, on the reverse strand, counting down.
TCCCAGTTTCAATGCTGATAAAATTTCTTCATTTAATCCTCCCAACATTTTAGTTTTATGTTAAAAATTTTGTTCAGATTCTTGGTATTAGGAGGTTCTAATGCCTCAATCTCTCCTGAGATCTTTTATGAATATTTTAGTGTTTAAGCAACCCTTGATTGTTACCCCAAAACAAACTTGTTTCCTTACCACTCTATATGGAAATACTTAGCAACAATTGTCAGCATATGTCATTATGTACCTCCAAATTATTTAATAACCCTGATAATGGTAACTACCTACAGAAGTATTTGGTGATATATGTGTGTGTGTATCACTATATTGATCACATTCCAGTTGATTATCATATGAAAAAATGATATTGCCTTTTCTTAATATTATTTTTTCTGGAGTCAGATGGAAATTACAAGACCTAGCAAGGATATAATCATTACCTTTCATTTTCATCTTTATCTAAATAATTGGAAATATAATATTTGTCATTAGCCTGTACTTTTGTTTTCAGTCTGTTTCACAGAAAGTACAGGATAGAGTTTTTCTGGGGTATTCAGTATTTTTTCATATTATAAGATACATTTTTTAGTGGTTTTTAAATTTCATCAGTCATTCTCCAAAGCTCTCATTTGATGTTTTCAAATGTCAATAGACAACTTTAAATTTAAAAAATGCATATTTGTGACTACAATATAATATGTTCTACAGGGATAAAATGTCCTGCAATGTAGTATGTCCTACTGAGATATAATGGTGAATAAGATATAATCTTTATCCTTATAGACAGTGGATACAAAAGTAAATGTATTGTGACCATTTTTACTTTGCCAGATGTTACTTAAAAATCAGTTATTTGCAGGAATATGCTTTTAATTTTATGAAACAGTAAAAACTTACAAACTTTTTTTAAGCTGTGGGCATTTACAAAAAATAGACTTGCCTTACTCTTACATAGTCATATGGCATTTTTTTCTCATCCAGATGGTAATATTAAAATTATTTTTAGTTTAAATTACCGTACTTTCATTTTTCATATGTGCCTTGCTTAGTCGGATTTCAAATCTACCAAACTATTCAACAGAATACACAGGGATAAGTGCTTTTCTTAGCTCTTCCAAATTCTTTAGTTATTACATGCATAGTAATAACCACCTTGAAGTGGCTCATTCAGTGGAGCCAGCTGCTAGGGTCATGTCCTAAATACAGATTAAACAGCAGGCTCCAATCTGATGAAACCTGACCGAAAATCATGGAGCAAACAGAAGCTCAGCAGTCGTTCATATTTAAGATTCAGCAGGCACGCAACGCTGAAAGCACCTCTTCTGCTTTGACATTATCTATAGATCCAGCCCTCGATATGCTGATTCTATCATAATACAGAAGATTGTTTAATTCCCTCTGGAAATTAGCAATAAAACAGTCTCTCCTTGAATTGCTCTTCCTTCTTTTTTTTTGATTGGCTCATGCTATCTTTTCTTTACATAAGAATAAAAGGAACAGTTTAAACCAAAGTTTGTCCATTTATAAAACATCTGCACATTTTCTGTATGTTTTCAATGTACAACGAGAACTGACGTGTGCTAAAAAAGTGAGGTTGGTATTCTCTATACCTAGTTAGACTATTCTTAAAGAAATAATAATTTCATGAAGATTTTTGATTAATTCTTCTAAACTTTTTTTTTTTTTTTAATGATATGTGGTGTTTGGCATGTTGACTCAGAAACGTGCAGGGCACAGACTTCTCAACGCTCTGGCCAGTTACCTCCTCTTCTCAGATACATTGATGCATCCCTCTCTACAGCAATACAGACACATACACATTCTGTAATTCACACAAACACGTACATAATAGAATATCCTGATTATGTCACACATTAGTTAAAATATGGTACAATGCAGGCACCTACTCACACAAAAACTCATATAAAATCATATGTAAAGAGATCTTTCTATTCTGATAATTCTAAACATGACATTTTTGAAATTCACGGGTTGTTGAATGTACCCAACACTGACTGGCTATTTCCTCTGGTTTTTGCAAATGTGCTGAAGTGATATTTGTGAAATATGCCACAATATATGTAATTACTATAACCTTTCAAATTGATATTCTTTTGGAAGAGATTCTTTCCATATAGAATCTTTTTGGAACATGGGGGCTGCTTTCTTATTTTTTCTGTCTTAAAACCTAATACACATACTCTTATTAATATGTTTAAATTAATGCTTTTCATTTATCTTTTTGTGCCAGATTTACAGGTTTTTTGTTTTTGTTTTTGTTTTTCTGAAAGGGTGAGACACTATACATTTTAAGCTACCTTGTTCACGATGCCCATCAGAGCATCACCACCATCTAATTTAGATGTGGGTTTAATGAACGTTTTGAATAAGATAATACTCATCTAGTTACTACTTACAGGTAATTTAGCGATAGTGATCACTTTTCATTTCTCTAGCATACCTGAAAGAGATAAGTGCAATTTTAAAACCTGTTTTGATCTAAATCTTTATGGCCTGTCTTCTTCCTTCACTAATTCTAGAAACCATTTCCCAGTCTTAGATGTCACCTGAAGTTTGTATTCGGTATGTATACACAGTTTTGAACTCATTTACTTTTTCTGAACAATTTCTTCTTCCTTTTTTCTTACTGGTTTTCAATTAGAAACTCATGACCATAGGGTAGAGAAAATAGAAGTCTCTTTCAGTGGCTTGAACATAAATTTTAACTATTCACCATTGCAGGTAGTTGCATTTAGTCCATTAAACAGTTTCACTGAGGTTAATTTTACTTTTTTCTATTAAATAAAAGGCTCCTAGTGAACCTATTCCAGTGGCTCTATAGCACTTTAATTCTCTGTCTCCACTAATCAAATTTCAACATTTCACTCTCTTCTTGTAATAATGGTGTTTCAAAGTGGAGTCCAATAAGTTATCATTTAGATATGATAAATTTTCAAAGGAGTAAAGTACTACTACTACTACTACTACTATTACTGCAATTACCACTACTGTAGCTATTATCCATTAAATATTTACTTTAAAACTTACCTACCTTATACTAGTTAAGGCAAGCATTTTATTTATCTGTAAGGTAGGAATTGTTTATCCTATTTTTACAGATGAGGAAATTAAGGTTTAAAATTTGAATAACTTGGAAAGTGTCACTGTATTAAGAAATGACAGAGCTGGAATTCAGATCCAGGTCTGCAGTAATCAAAATGTAATTCTCTTAGCCCCTATATTTTACCCTGTGTTTGAATATGGGGCAAAAGTTTGTACAGAGACAAGTTTCACACATTTGGTAACTGAATTTCAAAATGTAGCTTCAGTGAGCCCTCATCACCTAATGCTATTCTTTCAGAGCGACTAGTGCTTGAGGATGACTAGAAGCAACTGTGAGATTTTGGAAAAAAATTCTGTCCACACATTTTTATACTCAATCCAGTGAGGGTTCATTGTCAGAAACAGTAATTTCTTGTTGTCTATTCTGAATTCTTCAAATAACTAATTCATATTTGGGACTGCAGAGATAAGAGGTTGAGAGAGAACATGGAAAACTTCCAATCTATTTGGGATAATGCTTACCATCTTTTCCTCTAATAATAATTCAAACTTAAAATGGATTACTAACTAAAGTTTGAAAAATTAAGCATTTATGCTTAGTAGCCTAGCATGTAATTACAATCTTTTCAACATCAGAATCAATTCCATAATAACACACTGAGGTTTTAGTTGGTGTTAACTCATAAAAAGTCCCCATATACATGCCCCAAATAATGTGAGAACCAAGGGCTGATCTTGCTAAAAAATATTATTCATAAGCCAAATATGGATGATTTAAAATTTTAGCTTCTATATTAAATAGTTAAGGAAATTTCACCCTTCTACAAGTAATGTTCCAAGCCTTCCTACAAACATAAAAAAAAATTTTTTTTTAAGAAATAATGCTAGCAAATCTTTTTTTTATTTTATTCATGAGGTTTTATAACTTTCTACTCCCATAAATATCCTTTCCCAGGGATATAAAATTCTTACTTTCCTTTCGTCCAACATAAACTTTTTTTCTCATTATCCTTATCTAAACCTGGTTAAGATAACACAATTTCTAAAGTGGGGATTTAAATAAAACCTAGGGTAAAATAAGATAAAATAAATAAAAAATAACATAATATCGGTCATTTAAAAAAATAAAACAAATTTCTTGAATTAATAAGATGAGTGAAAAAAATTTCTAAAATATACAAAGTAAAGAATTGTTGGTTTTAAAAACACCCAATATTCCCTATCTTATTGATGTATATCTGGCTACAAATGCCTATTTTCTGTACACTATCAGCTCTCTTAATCATTCTAAGATTCACTGTCCCTTTTTACATCCTTGATTGATATTTTCAAATAAGTCATATGTTTATGAAAATACCTTCCACAGAAGAACTCAACTGACATATTGCTACATATACTGTTGTGTTTTGCTGTCATTTTATATTCTATCTGTTCTTCTATATCTGACTTACAGTGAACACCACTGACCTCATTGTTGTTATGCCTTTAGACATAATTCTGACATTTGTTTTCATCCTTTGTGTAATCTTCCAATTGTGTACAAGAGCTGCTTTGTTTACTCAGCACCTTTAAGTCTGGGGCTGCCAGCCTCTGCTTCTTCACTAGGGCAGGAGAGTAGAAACCTACCCTCATAGTTTTATCAGATTATACTTTCATTGCCAAAAGTATTCCTGAATAAAATTCTCTTAAAGAGTTTGTTAAACCACAATGTTCTTGGATTTGAATGATGCCAATTTTCAATATTCTGTCAATTTCTTATTTGAAATGTGTCATTTAATTGTTATCTCAGTTCAAATTTATTTGATTAATAGTGAGGTTGAATTACTGAGTGGTTATTTGTCACATAGTTTTCATTTTCTATAAATATTTGCTTGCTTGACAGTTGGGGCCATAATGTTTTAATATATTTTTTTAAAAATATTAAGAATATACCAGTATATATATATTTTTAAATTTACAATGGTGCATTTATAAAATTCATGCTGTGAGTATTCTTCATACAAAAAGCAAAAAGAAAAAATAAGAAATTCAGTAGTTGTTTATCGTTAAAATTTTATAAGTTCAGGCCAAAATTAAGAGATTAGGAAAATGTTATGACACTCTTGCATATAGGCAGATATGCCATAGATTAAAAGTGTTTGGTGTTCATAATCAAAGGTTAAAAAATGCCAGACCATACGTTATTTGTCCTTTAATTAGCATTAAATATTTGCCAATTCTCTATTTTTTATTCTTTCTTTCTTTCACTTTAATGCTGGCCTCATAGAATGAGCTGGAAAGTGTTGCCTGCTCTTCAATTTTTTTAAACAATTGCAGGAGGATTGGTGTTAATTCTTCCTTAAATGTTTGGTAAAATTCTCCAGTGATGCTATTTGGTTCTAGACTTTTCTTTGTTGGAAGGTTTTATATTACCGATTTGAACCCCTAACTAGTTATTGGTTTGTTCAGATTTTCTATTTCTTCATGATTCAGTCTTGGTAGGTTTTATCTGTCTAGGAATTTACCTATTTCTTCTAGGTTATGCCAGTTTATTATATGTCAGTCTATTATATGACAGTTTGTTGGCATATAATTGTTCACAATATTTTCTTATAATCCTCTTTATTTCTGTGGCATTGGTTATAATGTCCCCTCTTTCATTTCTGATTTAGTTTATGTAGCTAAGAGTTTGTCAATTTTGTTGATCTTTTCAAATAAGCAACACTTAGTTTCATTGATATTTTCTATTACATTTATCTCTCCTTTAATCTTTATTATTGTGTTCTCTCTGTTGACTTTGGCTTCAGTTTGTTCTTTGTTCTTTTTCTAGTTTATTGAGTGGAAAGTTAGATTTTTGATTTGAGATCTTTGTTCTTTTTTTTATACATATTCAAAGCTATAAACCTTCATCTTAGCAGTGCTTTTGCTGTATCCCATAAGTTTATGGTGTGTTGCATTTTCATTTTTATTTGTCCCAAGGTATTTCCAATTTGACTTGTGACTTCTTCTTTGACTTCCATTGATTGTTGAAGACTGTGTTGTTTAATTTTTATATACTGGTAGATTTTCCAGTTATTTTTCTGCTATTGAGCTCTAGTTTCATTGTGATTGGAAAGAATATTTTGCATAATTTCAGTCTTCTTGAATTTTTTAAGACTTGTTTTTTGGCCTAAATGTGGTCCATCCTAGAGAATGTTCCATAGTATTTGAGAAGAATGCATATTCTGCTGAGGTTGGGTGGAATATTCTGTAAGGTCTAACTGGTCCATAGTGTTCTTCAAGTCACATTTCCTATTGATCTTCTGTCTGGTCATCCTGTTCATTATTTAAAATGGAGTATAGAATTATCTTACTATTACTGCATTGCTGCTCATTTCTCTTTTTAATTCCATTTGCTTCATTTATTTAGGATCTGTGAGATTTGGTGCATACATATTTGTAGTTGTTACATCTTGTGTTAAAATTGAGCCTTTTATCATTATGTAATGGTTTATTTGTTTATTGTAACAGTTTTTGACTTACAGTCTATTTTGTCTATTAGTATAAACACCCATCTTCTCCTTTGGTATCATTTGTATGAAATATTTTTTTCCATCCTTTCACTTTCAGCCTTTGTGTACTCTTAGATCCAAACTGAATCTCTTTATATATATATCTCTTAGCATATATTTGAATCCTGTTTTTTTTAAAAAATCTACTTAGCCATCTATGTCTTTTGATTGGATAATTTACATTTAAAGTAGTTACTGATGGTAAAAAATTTACCATTGAAATTTTGTTAATTGTTTTCTGTTTGTCTTATAGATTTTTTGTTACTCTTTTCCCTTTTACTGTCTTTCTCTATGCTTCATTGATTTTTTTGTAGTGATAGCTTTGATTTTATTTTCATTTCCTTTTGTGTATATGCTATAGATTTTTTGTGATTACCATTGCAATTGCATAAAACACCTTAAATTTATATTTATTTTAAACTTAAATTTATTCTATTTTAAGCTGATGAAAACTTAACTTCAATCACATGCAAAACCTCTGCTCTTTTACATCTCTGCTCTCCCCATTTTATGTTATTGATGTCACAAACTACATCTTTATATATTGTACACCCATTAACATAGATTTGTAGGTTTCTTAATGTTTTTGTCATTTAAATCTATGCACTAAAATTACAACAATGTGGGCTACTGTATTTGTCTCTGATTTACCTTTACTGGAGAACTACATATTTTCATTTGAGTTTTTGTTGCTGTCTAGCATCCTTTCATTTCAATTTAAAAGACTCCTTTTAAAATTTCTGGTAGAGCAGATCTAGTGTAAATGGATCCCTTCAGCTGTTGTTATATAGGGAAAATCTTAATTTTGCCTTCATTTTTGAAGAATGTTTTTTTCTGGATACAGTATTCTTGGTTTACATTTTTTCTTTTATTTCAGCACTTTGAATATATAATCCTGCTCTCTACTGGACTATAAGTTTTTTGCTGAGAAATATCATGATAATCTATGGGAGCTCCCTTTGATGTGATGAGTCGCCTTGCTCTTGTTGCTTTGCTCTTGTTGCTTTTAAGATTCTCTCTCTGAATTTGAGTTCAGATAATTTGATTGTAATGTATCATAGTGTATTTCTCTTTGGATTTTTCATAGTTACAGTCCTTTGAGCTCCTTGAATTTGGAAACCCATTTCTTTCCTCGGATTTGGGAATTTTTTTGCCATTTCTCCAAACAGCTGTCTGTCCTTTCTCACTCTCTGCTCCTTCTGAGATTCTTATAATACATATATTGGTCACCTTGATAGTGTCCCCTAATTCCTTTAGGCACTCTTCACTTGTTTTGTTTTTTATGCTTTTTGTTCTGCTGACTCAGTGATTTCAAATGACCGGTCTTCAAGTTTGCTGATTTTTTTCTCTGCCTGATGAAGTCTGCTGTTAAACCCCTGTACAGAATTTTTCAGTTCATTTATTATATTTTTTAGCTTCCGATTATCTGTTTGGTTCCTTTTTATAGTGTCCATTTCTTTGTTGATGTTTGCATTTTGTTCATGAATTGTTTTCTCAATTTCACTTAATTCTTTGTACTTTCTTTTAGTTTATTGGGCATCTTTTTTGCAGTAATTTAAAATTATTTTTTAGGCAACTTATAGTTCAAGATTTCATTAGGGTCAGTTTCTGTAGTTTTATTTTTTTTCCTTTGTTTGGACCATGTTTTCTTGTTTCTTTTTGTGCTTTGTAATATTTTGCTTCTCTTTGGGCATTTGAAAAAACAACCTTTTCTCCTAGTTTTTGCATTCTGTCTTTGTGCAGTGGAAGATCTTCATCAATGGCTTGACTAAAGTTTTGTTGGACTTCTGAAACCTTTTCTGGTCTCTTGCTTCACCTGGCATCTTTCTGTAGAACTTCAGCTCTAAAGTGCTGTAGTGCTTACCTCTGCTGTCAGTGGTTTCCAAACTCTGCTGCCAGTCTGTCAACACTAGGTCAGATGAGAAAGAATCCAGTCTCTTGGCTGTTCCCCAGATGAATTAGAATATTAGATGCATGAGTGCATAGTCTGCTCTTTTGTTTCCATTTTGAGGGAGGGGATCCAGTATAGGAGGTTTTCTCCTGGCTTTGCATAATATGCTATTTGGGGACAGGAGCATGTATAGTATGCAAAATGCCTCAAATTTTCTTACTTCTTTCACTGGAGTATTTCCAAGGATTGAATGTCCCTCCAAAACTTACTGAAGCTTGACTCCTATTGTAATAGTGTTAAGAGGGTGGGAAATCCAATTATGGTATTTGAAAGGTAAGACCTTTGACAGGTGATTAGATTATGAAGACTGCCCTCATGAATGGATTGATACATTTATGGAATCACAGGTGTGGTTCTGATGGCTTTATAAGGAGGGCAAGTCAGAAGGTTAGCTCTCTCTTACTGAGCCCATTCTCACCACATGTTACCCTGAATTACTGTAGAGAGTCATCTACTGAGAAGGCCCTCACTAAATGTGTTCCCTGGATTTTGGACTTCCCAGCCTCCAAAACTATAAGAAATAAATTTCATTTTCTTTTTCCATTACCCAGTTTCAGGTATTCTGGTATAAGCAACAAAAATGGACTAATTCAGAAAAGTGGTACTGAGAGTGGGACATTGCTGAAAATGAATGCTTGAAAATGTGGAAGTGGCTTTGGAACTGGGTACTAGGCAGAGGCTGTAAGAATTTGGTGGAGAAAGCTAGAAAAATCTCTAGATCCTGATGAGAGATTAGAAAACAAAAAGACCAGGAAAAGTTTGAGAATTCTTAGAGACTGGTTAAGTGGTGGTGACCAGAATACTGATAGAAATATAAATGGTAATGGTCATTCTGAGGAGGTCTCAAATGGAGATGAGAAAGAGCTTATTGGAAACTAGAGAAAAAGTAACACCTTTTATAGAGTTGAAGAACTTGGCTACATTCCGTTCATGCCCCAAAGTTTTATGCAATGTGATGAACTGGGAATTAGCTGGTTAGTTCAGTTGATTAGAGTGCAGTGCTACTAACACCAGGGTCCAGCATTTCATCCCTGTACTGGCCAGCCACCAAAAAAGAAAAAGAAAAAAAATGGATGAACCAGGATATTTGTTGGAAGAAATTTCTAAGCAGCAAATCATTCAGGCAGCTGTATGGCTACTTGTAACAGACTATGCTTAGTCATGGTGACAAAGTCATGACATAAAGTCAAAATTTATAATTAAAAAGGAAGCAGAGGGTAAAAAAATTGGGAACCTCTCAGCCTGGCCATATAAAGAGTGAAAAAGCACTTTCAGTAGAGAAAACAATGGTTGTAGCTCAGCAACTATTTTGCTAAGGAATTCAGGACAGAAGAAAGGGATTATTAAGAGAATGGAAGACAGACCCTGACAGCATTTCAGAGATCTTTGACACATCCCCTCCCATCACAGGCACAGAGGCCTAGGGAGACAAAATGGTTTTGGGGAAGAGTCTTGGGGAGCCCTCCATGGGCTCAATAACCAGGGCCACCTCAAGATGATGCTCCCTACAGCCCAGCTGTTCTGGGTGCTCCAGCCCTTGGGAAATTGGCTTCAGGTGCTGATGAACTCATTGCTTTGGAAGATACAAGTTGGAAACTTTGACAAAGTTTACATGATGTTAAGTCTGCAGGCTCACAGAATGTAACAGCTATGGAATCCCGATTTCAAATGATGTATGGAAAAGCCTGTGGGCCCAGGAAGAAATTTGTCACAGGGGTAGAGTCACTGTAGAGAGCCTTCACTAGAGCAATGCCAAGCAAAAACAGAGTGCTGGAGTTGCACCAGAGAAACCCCACCAGGGTCATGCTTAGTGGAGTTGTGGAAGTGGGACCACCACTGGGATCCAAGAATTGTAGAGCTACCAGCATGAGTGTTACTGAAAAGCTTGTAATACTTAATTCATCTGTCTTAATCTTGTGTATTTTGCTTATTATACCTTGTTGATTGTTGATATGTTTGAATATCTAGTAAGCAAAAATTCTCTCTGTAGTCTATTTTGAATATTTTCTTAGTCATTCTTAAATATAATCCTATATTAAAGAGGAACAGTATCTCTGTCAATTCAGGATCTCTGAGAAATAAGCATCAAGATGGAATTAAACATACAAAAGATTTATATGCCTGTGAATGATAAAGAGAAAAGGAGCAGGAGTTGGCAGAAAACATCTTCAGATTGCAATGTAGGTTTGATTTTTATGAAAGAAGAGAGAAATTGGGGAAGGACTGGGTAGGAAGAATCTGTGTTCGATGCATTTCTGAGAAAGTCTTGGCCATGCCACTGGGGACATTCGGAACAAAGATTGTCCATTAGAAGAGGCCTATATTGGGCTGAAATGGTCTGGCTCTAGTACCCTCTCTGTGTTCAGCCTTTTCTATAAGCAGTCCAGGCAGCAGGTGATTTCAGAGTAAACGATGTAATGGATTCTGAAGGGGCAGTGGCTGGAGGCTGTCAGCTAACTACACTCCTCACAGAAGTTCCCTCTTGAAAAAAGATCCAAGTGGTGCATTCCCATGGCTACAACATCATCCTTTTGAAATTCCTCCAACTTTCTATCATTATCCATAAGTGACTGCACCTGCATACACATTTTTGTTTCTTTCTTCTTAAACTTAAAGAGATGTTCCTTTTACTGTATAATGCCAATCCACTTACCTTCTGCATAAGCTCTGTGTGTATCACCATAGATGTGGCTCTAAGATATTAGCTACCCTCACTCAGATTTTTAATATCTCTCCTTCTACCAGCCACTTTCCATAAGTACATAAATGTTCCAAGGCTCAAAAATTACAACAAAATGGGGCCGGCCCAGTGGCGCACTGCTACAGTGCGCCGCTTGAGAGTGTGGCGGCGCTCCCGCCAAGGGTTCGGATCCCACATACAGACCAGTTCCCGCTCACTGGCTGAGCAAGGTGCGGGAGCAGCGCCGAGGGTTGCGATCCGTTGCCGGACATGAAAAAAGACAAAAAAAAAAAAAATTACAACAAAATAAAATAAAAGCATCATCCTCTTTCAAAACCCTACTCCAACTGAATGTTGATTTTTATATTCTATCTTTCTTTCACTTTTTCTTTACAGCCAAACTTCCTTATAAGAGTAAACTACTTTCACCTACCTCTACTTTTTACTTTACTTTGTCTTATTGTAGTCTTTTTTCTGCTCCTGCTATTTCCTTACATTTTTTTTTGTCTGAATCACCTATGACACTGAATTGCATTATCACCTTTTTCTCTGTTTCTTGATTTGTTAAATTTGATTCTTTGTACTTTCTAAATATCTATTGAATATATTCTACATAAGTAATAGAGTTTGGATGTTCTTGTCCCCCCAAAACTCATGTGGAAATCTGATCCCCAACTTAGCAATGTTGAGAATGATCTGAGTCATGGGGGCAGATCCCTCATGAATGCTCTCCCTGGGGAGTTAGGGTAGTAAGTGAATTCTCACTCTATTAGTTCCCATGAGAGCTGATTGTTTAAAAAACTCTGGCACCTTTCCTATCTCCCTCTCTCTTGCTTCCTCTCACCATGTGATCTGCTTGTACCTACCGGCTGCCTGCCACTTTCTGCCATGAGTAGAAGCAGCCTGAGGCCCGTGCCAGATGCAGCTGTCCCAGAATCGTAAGCCAAATAAACCTCTCTTCTTTATAAATTACCCAGTCTCAGGTGTTCTGTTACAGAAACACACAAATGGAGTAATATAAAGCATAACACATATTCATGTACACGTTTATATATGTGTTTGTATACATGCATAAATGTTCATACACATACACACGCACTTCCCTCCACTTCACTGCTATTACCTTTTTCCAAACTATCCTCCCACCTCGATTACTACAAAGCTACTGACAGAAGAACGTTGAACAGGTACTAAACTTATTGAAAGGTATAGTTGAGGTAATATTTACATAAAAAAATGATAGAGATCAATACATAGTAAAATGTTCCTGAAGTTGGTGAAATTCTGGACTTGAGATGCATTATTAGCTTCAGAGAAAGGGAAGCAATTTTTTTTAAACACAAGGCAATGATGCCTTTATTTATTTATTTTTAGGAAGATTAAAAATTTAATCTTCAAATTTTTGTTTATTGTTAGGAAGATTAAAGAGTACTAATTTGATGGCTTTTATTTGCTCTATAAATTTCGAGCAGTGTTTTAGGATTGTTAGTCAGGTTTCAGATTGATGCTGAGAAATATGTAAGACAGTCCATGTGGGGTTAGTGACCTAAAGTGTATTTGCATGCACTTGATTGTTAGTGTGTGACTTTTTCTAAGAAAATTGAGCTTCTTAGTGCAGATGAGAAGAAAACAAAGGCTGAGTTTTTTAAGTTGATTTTTTAACCTCTTCCTTGGGACATATATATTTCCGATCCTACTTTTAATACTGGAAGGCACGTTTCATCTGTGGATTATGTAAATAATCCTTTTTCTACTCATCTTCTGGCTTTTCCACTCATCTTCTTCTAATGCATCTACACAGTGAACACAGATTGTGCAGGGCCTTGTAAACCAAGTCATGGAAGAGATCATGGTCCTCTTTTGATTAAAAATCTTCAAATGACTTTGTGTTTTATATAAAATAATCAGACTCTATACAAGACCCTACATGAGCTGATATCTGACATATTTTCAATATCACATACACTGTCTTCCCATTTTTAGTCCTACTACAATAAAGCAATACTTTCCTTCTTTTTATTTCTTTTCAAAGTCTCCAAGTGCCCAGTTTTTTTTATATTATTCCCTTCGAATATCATCTACTCAGTAAGGCCACCCCTGACCATCTCATTCTACTCATTCTCTATGATCTTGTCCTGTTTTATTATTTTACAGAGTTTATTATAAATAATTTCATATCATGTTCATGTTTAATTACTAGCCTGCTCCAGTTTAGTGAAAATTTTAAAAAGACAAGATTATATTCACCACTGTATTTTCAAAATGTAAATCAGAGAAGATGTTCAGTAAATATTTGGCAACTGTTGAGTAATGATGACAATAATATCAGGATCTCAAGTAGCACACCTGCAAATAAGAAGAAATGATGAACTACAAATATAATTTTTATGGCAGGAACATTATATATATATATGCAAGAAAGGTACTATTGCCTTCAGTTTTTAAATAAGAAGAAATGACATTCAGAGAAACTGTAAGTTCCTGTTTGTCACACAGCTAGCTATTTGCAGAGCAAGGATAGAACACTAAGTCTTCGAATCACAAATTGAGCACTTTTGGAATCATACTGACTTGAACCCTGTGCACCCAATTATTGAATATGAAAATAACATTGGTTCTGTTACTGGATGGCAGAGCAGAAAGGGGGAAGAAGAATAATCATTAGATGTTAGTCCAATTTCTCCAAGGAATATAAAACACAGAAATTTAGTTTCTATTATTTACTCAGCTCCTTAGAGCATAATAGTTAAAATGGCAACCTGATGTAAGGCTTATATTTGGCTGATCACACTTTCTACAGATACAAGAGTAAAAAAGTAGCTTACTTCAACTAATTATTTTGTTTAATATAAAATGCTTTTTATTTTGTTTTTTTAATAATGTTTAATCCATATATTCTTTAAAGCAAGACACACACACACATAGACACACACACACACCCCTTCCGTAATTCCTTTCCGCAAAGCAGAAGAGATTTTTGTTTCGCTTTGTTTTAATTTCTTTAGTAATGGAGCTTTATAATTCTCAAATGTGCAAATATGTAAAGAATGGATTATTTCTACTATAATTCTGGTCCTCTGACATGCATGTAATTCTATAACCTTAAAGTTATGTTCATAGTTAGCATTATAGAGTCATTAAGATTACTTGTTAACTAAAAATTTGAGCTAAATTTTAAGTCACTATAAGGGATGCTTTTTATACATAGTAATGAAAAGCTTGTGAAGACAATTCAGGGATGTTTTTTCTCTACAGACATTTAGTGTCAGGACAAACTTTCATCACAATATAATGGTTTGCTGAAGTGTAAATCTACAATTAAGTTAATGTTATTGGTCAATGGGGACTAATAGTTATTGCATTAACTCTTGTTTATTCTATTTATACACCTGTAATTTGTGTCATTTAAGTCTTCCTTTGATTTAGATCTGTATCTCTAATTAGTTATAAAAGTAATCCATTAGCCAAAATACTCTAATTTTAAAAATCTAAATTCTTGATGTAAAAATACCCATTATCCCATCATAAATGTCTTCCTTTGAAAAAATTTGCATTGCTCCTCTTTCACACTCTCATGTATACATGTGCAAATATGAAATATGCATAATTCTAGATAAAATTGTGATGCATGTGAAGTTTGTCATTAAAAACAAGAAGAACAATTTTTTTTTAAATAGTAGAAATGGTTGTGGAACCCAGGGCAGAAATGATATTGTGTCTTAACAAGGAACTAGAATTCTACACTGAAAAATCAACAGATATCTCTTCCTGAATTTCAATGTTTTCTCCTTTCTGCACATTTGCTCAAATTTTTCCCTCTTTAGACCTGCATTTTCTACTCTTTAGTCCAAAGGCACTGGAAACTGGCACACTAATGGCTTTCTGGTTTAAATCACCTTTACTAAATACAGCAGGCCATGGCTGGCTTAGTATTTTTCAACTTAAGTTTCCAGAGAAGGAATCAAAATTTTCCAGTTAAGGTGATATTTTCACCTATATTCATTCACCTAAAGCCAAGGGAATAGAATCATTGAGAAGAAACACTGATACTAGTAACTAAACCAAAACCGTGGAGCTACGCTGACACTCACATTGGTGCCCATTGCACTTTCCTACTATTTGCAGTTACATTATTAACTAACAAATTGAGATTAGCTAAAGAGAGCTTGATTACTATCTTCTTAAACTGCAATATGTGTAATTTCAGGAGTACAGAAGTGGTATTTCCATGAATACTCAAAGATACAAGATAAGCCCAGTATATAATATGTGAATATCAAATTTCCTGCATGACAATTTATTTAATATGGTTATATTTAAATTAAAAATGTAGCGGAGACAAAAAAGTACTAATCAAGTTTAATAAATATTTTACCTTAGTATACAATACACAAAGAAATGCAAACGAATCCTGAGTGTAATCCTTGATAAATTATCATGAAGTGAAACATCTCTTTAACTTACGTGAAGCAATACTGCTCTCCAGTCTCGCAATAATCTCTTCTCCAAGATAGACACTACCCTACTTTTCAAATAGATTAAGTTTCCCTCTTTTTCATTTTATTTAAATGGAATCAAAAAGTGCATTTATTTTTTTTTCTTTTTGACTGACCTCTTTCACTTAACATCATATTTGTGAGAAGCATAGAAGTCATTGAATACAAATATAGTTCATTATTTGTTTTGTTGTATAATAGGCCATTGTGTAAATATATTTTGCCTATTTATTCGTTTTACTGTGAATGGATATTAGAGTCGTGCTAAGCTTTTTAGGTTGTTATGAATAATGATGTTATGCGCATTTCTAGACACATCTCTTGGATATATACTAGCAATGGAGTTACGAGGTCATAAAACATGCATGGTTTCAGCTTTAGTATACCATCAGCTTCCGAAGTGTTAGTACTATCTTAGTCTCTCACTGGCAACACATAAGAGTTCTGGTTACTTTACATCCTTGCTAACATTTGACTTGCTTGTCTATTTTTGCATTAGTAAGTGTAGGGTAGGATCAAATGTTAGGTATTAATGTGCATTTCCCAGATGAGTTTGAGCATACTTTAATTTGTTTTTCTGTAATTTTTTTTTCTTTGAAGTGCCTGTTTACATTGTTTTTTCATTTTTGTCCATGAAGTTTTAGTTTTCTTTTTGACTTACAGGGTTCTTTCTATATTTTTAGTATTTAAATATATTGTTGGATATATGCATCCTTCAAAAGAACAAAAACATTTTATCAATAGTTCAAAGATAAAATGAAATCAATCAAAGAAGCCTGAATTCAAATGTCTGTTTTGCTGATTATCAGCTGTGTATCCTTGGGCATCTACTTTTCTTATGAGAATGGTAATAATAGTATCAACCTCCTGGAGCTTTTCATGTTATTCATATCAAATTATATCCCAGCTGACATAATTTCACACACGGTCATCAGTGAGACAGGAAGAAAATAATACAC
Organism: Galeopterus variegatus; assembly: GCF_000696425.1. Lineage (NCBI taxonomy): Eukaryota > Metazoa > Chordata > Mammalia > Dermoptera > Cynocephalidae > Galeopterus > Galeopterus variegatus. The sequence goes on along the minus strand of NW_007727880.1, from coordinate 254,074 downwards.
AAGTGTTTGTAACTGTGAATGAAATTTAAGTTGGGAAATACTTGCCTATAGAGGAAAAGCCAAGTACTCTCATTTTAGTACTTTTGCCAATGTCAGCTTGGAATTACCTATGGGTTATATGCATAAAGAGGGTTCTTTAAATACATAGAAAGTTCTGTAAGTTTACAAAGTATAAACTTCAAGAACTTTCTATGTATTTAAAGATCCCTTTCTATGCACATAACTCATATGGGAGGGGTTACGGAAAAAATTGGTAAAGGGCCACAAAAAATATTTACATTGTGTAATGATAAAATAAAAGACAAAAAGTTTAATTCTTTGTTATAATTTTTAAAAATGCTGCAAGGTATAAAAGCAATGAGGGTAAAATGACAGGTTATGCATCTGCATATTGGGCTAATGGGTGGCGTTAAATCTGAATACAAAAGCAGTCAACTCTTCATCCACTTCTGGATTACATTACAGAAAGTAATGTCAGCATTTTGGGCTATCTTTTTTGACTGTGTTTTGATCCTAAGCCTTTACCTTAGAGATGCTCTTTGATCTTCACCAAAAGTTTACAAAAATCTGTTAGCCATTTCACAAAGAATGTATGTTATTCAAAATAACCCTGATAAAACTTAAAATTGCAGTGGTAAACTTTTTAACAGAGTAACAACTGACAGAAAAACCTCATCTAATTAGCAATATTGAAAAGTACAAAGCAATTATCTGGCAAAATACATTTGGTAAGCATAATCAATACAAAATTAAACAGGCAACTCTTAAAAGAGTAAAAATTGTTATTGATGACTAAAAATGGAAGGAAAAAAATCTTCATATTTTAACCTATTCAGTTTAGCCAAAGAAAAACTGACTTCAAAGACATAATGATCTAAAAATTGCGGAAGTAAAACTTGTTAAAATAATCAAATGGATATAGATTGTTTAATCATACCTCCATTGTAAAATTTACATAGAAAATATTTGATCTCTGATTAAAATGATGTCAACTCACTAAGAATGAGAGAAGAAAATATTGGAAATTTTCAACTATTAAATATTTATTATCTGCAGAATATTATTGGTTTGGCATCATTATGAATGTTTTAATTTTTTACCATTTTACATATAGAGAACCCGAAGTCTGATTTGATCTCAATCCCAGAGATAAAAAACTTAATAGAACCTGCAACTCACTAATAGTCAATATTTTAAAAAGCACTGATTTTTGCATATCAAATGTGTAAAATCCATTTGAAATGACAGTATTCTGTTCTACAAAAATAGAAGAATGAGAGGATATTAATGAATTTTTATCTTCTTTCATATGTTAATTGTTGACTTTCTTTGGGCAACCAAGGAAGGTATAATGAATATAATTACAAAAAATATGGTTGTGTAGAAAAATACTTCAACATAATTAGAATTTTGTGACAATGTTAAAGTAAAATATATAATTGTATCATAGATTTTAATGAACTCTGAAATTGTTGTCTTGCCAGCAGTGAGTATTATTACCAATTAAATATATCTCTTAACTTAATGAATAATGACTATGAATGGATAAGTTAAAATTAAATCCTGCTCCCATCTCTTATAATTAACCCGAAGTGTTGAACTGTCAGCAGTAACTAAGTTATTCAAGTGTACAAATATCAACCTGTAAAAGAAGGACATTAACAAGTTCCCCTCAGCCTGCTGCCATTTAGGAATACATAATGATAATAGACATTCTTCTAGGTAATAACAGCAGCAAAAAGAAAGAAAAGGCAATTAATCAAAATGTGAACTTATTGAAAGAACTGGAAGCAAAACAACTTTATAGGCACCCTAATTACTAATTATTTCCATCATCTGCCTAATGAGTAAAAAAGTTCCAGCCTTCAAGTAGTACAAGTAATCATTAGGTTGTATGATGTTTAATGCCATTTCCACATTTAAAAATTTCACACTAAAAACAAATGCAGCATTTTAGTGTTTAAAACTGTCGGTACCATATAAGGCTATAATGTCTCTTTCAAATACCTTTAAAATCTATTACAAGAATATCCATCTTTATGCTGGGGATGTAAGGAAAATAAGATTGTACTCTGAAATTGTTAAACAGTTTCAGTGACTTTTTTCTTTGTATTTTTTTCTAAATTAAAATCTTAGTAAGTTTATATCAGCCTGATCCATTTTTCTGCCTGTATCAGTCCTCTTACTTAACATTTGATCTAAATTGTATTGGTTTCATAATTCAACATGTACTGTGAGAAGTGAGAAATATTATTTCCATTCTGAATTTAAACTAAAAAGTGACAAACGGGCTATGTTTACTAACATCACTACCACCAAGAATTGTAAATCTAAATAGTCAAATATTGAGCCCTGCAATCTCTTTAGTTTTCAACAACCTTTTTCTGCCTGAATGTACAAGGAATAAAAGATGGATGGTATTATTTGTTTGGTGCCCTTAGGATGAAATTAAATATTTATTCAAAGTATGTCTTTTACCTTGATAACAAATCCAATAAACAAGTGCTTTGATTAATGAATATTAGCATTTCTTATTGTAAGACGTATAGATTACTTATAGCTTGAAGGCAATTTTACGCACAGCTTTGTGGAGGAAGAAGTGGTATTTATTCTGGTCTCAAAGATTTTAAGAAAAGGCTTACAGCACCAGAGTGCAAAAGCTAGATTCTCGATCCAGCACTGACATCTTTTGGCTAAGTGACCTTGGACAAGTCATTTAACTGCTTTAACGTTGGTTTCTTCATCTTAAAATTGGTATAATGTAGGAACATATAACACAACCTGGCACTGTAGTTTGTAGAGAAAAAATATTCATATACTACATATAACATGTCATTATTGTGCTTAAGATGCAAAATAAACAATGTTGACTAACTGGTTTTGCTTATGAACTCTTCCATGCCTTTAGTAGTATGTATTTTCTCTCTGATCTTGGACTTTGTATTCTACTTATGGACATATAACTTAATATCTTCAGCATATATCTTAGAAATGTTTTTAAATGTTTCAAATGTTTCAAATATAACTAACTGTTATATATTCATCAACATGTTACCAGCTTTGGAGAAGAGAGGAACCTTTATTTAATTATTATTATTGTAGTATTTATTACTGTTTACTCCTCAGTTTTGTAACAACATCAGACATTGTAAAGGAAATGTAATTTAAGTCCTGGCTTTACCACGTACTGTCAATATGAACAAGTTACTTACCAACTTTTTCCTTCACGTGCTCATTTTATTAAACAGGGATAACACCAAACTTTTAGGGTTGGGTGCAAGGGTGAGATGAAAAGATTTGACATGCAAAATTTCCTTCACTATACCCTGAAATAATATGAGGGCTCCTTCCACTATACATATTTCATAAGTTTCTCAAAGTTCCGATAATAATTTGGAAATTTATGAAAAAGTTTATGAAAAAGGACATTCCTTTCAGTAAATCAGCTAGAAAACAAAAACTATTTGATTTTTCGGCCTGCTTATTGAAGGAATATGAAGATAAACTGTGAGAGACTGAAATAATAATAAATTGACTATACAAGAGTATTTCAAAAAGTTCACAGAGAGATTTGTATTATTTTTTAATTCTATTTTTCCACAAACTTTTTGAAATATGCTAGTATTCATCCCCAGCCTGGCAGAGTGCATGCTGACCAGAGAGGTACCTCCCCGGAGAGGCCCAAGATCTGCAGACACCACGTGCCCCATGGTGCCAGCTCACAGCAGAGCAGGTAGGCCTCACAGCTGCTGGCCCCATCCCCAGCCCGGCCAAGTGCATGCCAATCAGAGAGGTGCCTACCTGTAGAGGCCTGAGACCCATAGCAACCACACACCTGAGGTGACAACAAGCAACCAAACAGCCATGCCAAATTGTCCTCCCAGCAGGATGCTAGCCAGACAATAGTGTTGAACCAGTGGACCATGAAATCCCTTGCCACAATGACTAAACATCAAAGGAAAGATACCATAAATATGAAAAATCAAGAAAGTACACCACCAAAGGGTAATAACTCTCAAGATCTAGATCCTATAGAACAGGAAGCCCTTGAAATGTCAGACAAGGAATTTCAAGGTGATAAGTCCAAGGAAACTAAATGAGGTACAAGAAAACTCAGCTAGGCAACATGATGAAAGAAGGAAAAGTATATAGGACCTGAAAGAAGAAAAGTACAAGGAAATCAATGCCCTGAAAAAGAATGTAGCAGAGCCTGGGGAGCTGAAGAATTCATTCAATGAAATAAAAAACAGAGCAGAGAGTTTAACCAGCAGGTTTGCAGAAGCAGAAGAGAGAACTTCTGACCTTGAAGATGGGCTATTTGAAATAACACAGGAAGACAAAAAAAAAAAAAAAAAAAACAGAAGAAAGAATTAAAAATATTGTAGAAAATCTAAGAGAGATATCAGACAACCTTAAGAGCTCAAATATCTGAGTCACAGGCATTCCAGAAGGGGAGGAGAAAGGAGATCGCATTGAAAACATATTCAACAAAATAGTGGCAGAAAACTTCCCAGGTATAGGAAAAGACACAGATCGTCAGATTCTGGAAGCTCAAAGATCCCCAAATGTATTCAACCCAAAAAGGTCTTCTCCAAGACATGTTATAGTCAAATTGGCAAAATCCAAAGACAAAGAGAGAATCTTAAAAGCTGTAAGAGAGAAGCATCAAATCACCTATAAGGGAGCCTCAATCAGATGAACATCAGACTATTCATCACAAACCCTAAAAGCCAGAAAGGAAGGGGTGATGTATTCAAAATACTAAATGACAGAGATTGCCAGCCAAGAATACTCTACCCTGCAAGGCTATCCTTCTGAAATGAAGGGCAAATAGTATATTTCTCAGACAGACTAAAAGTGTGGGGGTTCACTACCACATGACCACCCTTACAAGAAATTCTCAAGGGAGTACTAGGTTTGTTACCTGAAAAATAATTACCACTGCCATAAGAACTCAAGAAAAATCAAAACCCACTAGTAAAATAAAAATGAAAACATTGAAGAGAAAAAAAGTTTATCTACAACCCAAGAAACCTACAAATACAGAACACAAACAGTAAATCAGAAAGAAAGGAACAAAAGACACTTAAGACATCCAAACAAAAATCAATAAAATGCTAGGAGTAAATCAACACTTTTCAATAACAACTCTTAATGTAAAAGATTAAATCCCCCAATCACAAGACACAGACTGGCTGACTGGATTAAAAAGGAGGACCCAACTATATGCTGCCTGCAAAAGACCCACCTCACCTATAAAGACTCACATAGACTAAGATTGAAAGGATGGAAAAAGAATAACCATTCAAATAGAAATGAAAAACCAGCTGGAGTAGCCATTCTTATATCTGATAAAATAGACTTTAAACTAAAAACCTTAAAAATAGGTAATGAGGGCCACTACATAATGACAAAAGGATTCATCCATCAAGAAGATATAACAATCATAAGTATATATGCAGCCAGTGTTGGAGCAGCCAGATTTATAAAACAAACTCTATTAGACCTAAAGAAGGAAATAGATACTAATACCATAATACCAGGGGACTTGAACACCCCACAATCAATATTGTACAGATCATCTAGGCAAAGAATCAGTAGAGAAACACAAGGTCTAAACAACACTCTAGATCAATTGGACTTGGCAGATATCTACAGAACATTCCATCCAACAACCTTAGAATATTCATTCTTCTCATCAGCACATGGATCATTCTCCAGGACAGATCACATGCTACGTTACAAATCAAGTCTCAACAAATTCAAAAATTGGAATTATCCCATGTATTCTTTCAGATCACAATGGATTAAAATTAGAAATCAATAACAAACAAAATTCTGGAAACTATACAAACACATGGAAATTAAACAGCATTCTACTTAATGACATATGGGTCTAAGAAGAAATCAAACAGGAAATCAAAAAAATTATTGAAACTAATGAAAACAATAATACATCATACCAAAACCTGTGGAATACTGCAAAAGCAATATTAAGAGGGAAATTTATCGCATTAAATGCTTACTTCAGAAGAATGGAAAGATGGCAAGTGAACAACCTAATACTTTGCCTTAAAGAACAAGAAAAACAAGAACAATCCAAACCCAAAGTTAGCAGATGGGAAGAAATCCTTAAGATCAAAACAGAAATTAATGAAACTGAAACCCAAATAATTATACAAAAGATCAAAAAATCAAAAAGTTGGCTTTTTGAAAAGATAAATAAAATTGACAAACCATTAACATGGCTAACTAAAAAAAGAAGAGAGAAGACACAAATAAAGGAAATTGGAAATGAAAAAGTTGATATTAGAACTGATACCTGTGAAATACAAGGAATCATAGAGCCTACTATAAAGAACTATATGCCAAAAATTTGAAAATCTGGAAGAAATGGATAAATTTCTGGAAACATACAAACTACCAGAATTGAGCCAGGATGATGTAGAAAATCTGACAGACCAATAATAATAAAAGAGATTGAAGCTGTTATCAGAAGGCTCCCAACAAAGAAAAACCCTGGATCAGATGTGTTCACTATAGAATTCTACCAAACATTCAAAGAGGAATTGATGAAGTATTCCAAAAGATTGAAACAGAGGCAATTCTCCCAAACTCATTTTATGAAGCATATATCACCCTGATACCAAAACCAGGTAAAGATATAACAAAAACAGAAAACTACGGGCCTATATCCTTGATGAATATAGATGCAAAAATCCTCAATAAAATACTAGCTAACAGAGTACAGCAACACATATGCAAAATTATACACTGTGATCAAGTGAGATTCATCACAGGGATTCAAGGTTGGTTCAACATATGCAAATCAATAAATGTGAAACACCATATCAGTAAAATCAAACACAAGGACCATATGATCATCTCTATAGATGCTGAAAAAGCATTTGATAAAATTCAGCACTCGTTCATGATAAAGACTCTCTACAAGTTACATATAGATGGAAAGCATCTCAACACAATTAAAGCCATATATGATAAACCCACTGCCAATATCATCCTGAATTGAGGAAAGCTGAAAACGTTTCCCTTAAGAACAGGAAGTAGACAAGGATGCCCACTCTCACAAGTTCTATTCAACATACTGTTGGAAGTGCTAGCCAGAGCAATCAGAGAAGAGAACAATATAAAGTTCATCCAGACTGGAAAAGATGAAGTCAATATGTTCATGTTTGCAGATGACATGATCCTATGTAACAAACAGCCTAAAGCTTCTACAAAAAAAGTCTTGGAGTTCATAAATGATTTCAGCAAAGTTGCAGGATACAAAATCAACACACAAAAATCAGTAGCATTTCTATTCTCCAATAGTGAACATGCAGAAAGAGAAATCAAGAAAGCTTGCCCATTTACAATAGCCACCAAAAAAATAAAATACTTAGGAATTGAGTTAACCAAGAATGTGAAAAATCTCTGTAATGAGAACTACAAACCACTCCTGAGAGAAATTAGAGAGGATACAAGAAGATGGAAAGATATCCCATGCTCTTGAATTGGAAGAATCAACATTGTGAAAATGTCCATACTACCCAACGTGCTATACAAATTCAATGCAATCCCGATCAAAATTCCAATGACATTTTTCTCAGAAATGGAAAGAACTATCCATACATTTATATGGAATAACAAAAGACCATGCATAGCCAAAGCAATGCTGAGCAAAAAAATAAAGCTGGAGGCATAACACTACCTGACTTTAAACTATACTACAAAGCTATAATAACCAAAACAGCATGGTACCGGGATTTAAAAAAACACACTGATCAATGGAATAGAATAGAGAATCCAGAAATCAACCCACACATCTACAGTCATCTGATCTTTGACAGAGGCACCAAACCTATACACTGGGGAAGAGACTGCCTCTTCAGCTAATGGTGCTGGGATAACTAGATATCCATATGCAAGAGAATGAAACTAGACCCATACCACACACCACATATCAAAATCAACTTAAAATGGATTAAAGAATTAAATACACACTCTGAAACAATGAAACTTCTCATAGAAAACATAGGAGAAACAGGTCAGGAAGTAGGACTGGGCACAGACTTCATGAATATGACCCCAAAAGCATGGGCAACCAATGGAAAAAAAAAAAAAAAGCAAATGGGTTTATATCAAACTAAAAAGCTTCTGAACAGCAAAAAAAAAAAAAAAAAAAAAAAATTAGTAGAGTTAAAAAACAATAAACAGAGTGAGAGAAAAATTTGCAAAATATACATCTGACATAGGATTAATATCCAGAATATACAAGGAACTGAAACAACTTAACAACAGAAAAGCCAGAAACCCAATTAAAAACTGGGCAAAAGAGCTAAATAGGTTTTTCTCAAAGGAAGATATTCAAATGGCAGACACATGAAAAAATGCGGAACATCACTCAGCATTTGGGAAATGCAAATCAAAACCACACTGAGATACCATTTCATCCCAGCTTTTATGCGTAATATCCAAAAGACTGTGAATGATAAATGCTGGTGAGGTTGTGGAGAAAAAGGAACTCTCATACATTGTTGGTGGGACTGCAAAATGTTGCAGCCTCTGTGGAAAAGGGTATGGATGTCCCTCAAACAATTGCGGATAGATCTATCATATGACCCAGCTATCCCACTGCTGGGAATATACCCAGAGTAATGGAAATCATCAAGTCAAAGGTATCCTTGTTCTCCAGTGTTCACTGCAGCACTCTTTACAATAGCCAAGACTTGGAGCCAGCCCAAATGTCCATCATCAGATGAGTGGATACGGAAAACGTGGTATATCTACACAATGGAATACTACTCAGCTATAAAAAAGAATGAAATACTGCCATTTGCAGCAACATGGGTAGACCTAGAGAGAATTAGATTAAGTGAAACGAGTCAGGCACAGAAAGAGAAATATTACATGTTCTCACTTATATTTGGGAGCTACAAATAAATAAATAAATACACAAATAAATTGGGGGAAGAGGGAAGAAGACACAACAATTACAATTCCTTGAAGTTGATAAAACATGTGAACAGATATGAGGTTGTTGGGAGGGAGGGAGGGGGAAACAGAGGAGGGAGGGAGGTTTTGGTAATGGGTCACAATAATCAACCTCAATGTATATTGACAAAATAAAATTTGAAAAATAAATAAATAAACAAATTTTATAAATAAAAGGGAAATATGAAGAAAATTGGAATTAAAAAAATAAATTAAAAAATAAATAAATAGATAGATAGATATAAAAAAAAGAAATACCCTAGCATTGTCCCATACCTGGGAAGAGGTATAGATTAATACCAAAATTTTCCTTTTGGAAGATTTTTTGAAAATTGCTTGAAGTTTTTTTGTTTCTTTATTTTAAAATTTGGAGTCTAAATCCTTATGTTAATAAAATATTAGGACAATTGAATCTCAGAGTAGCTTCATGAAAGAAACACTTCTTACATGTTGTTTTCACTGTGAGTTCCTTATAGGGGCTACAGCTATGCTTTTCACAGTTCAAAGCTTTGTTAAGTGGTATAATTTGGGTCTCAAAAATGCACTCTGCTTGTCTAAAATGCCCTAAGTAGAACAAATTCTGTAATGAATGTATAAAACTGGAGGCAGCTCAACTCTATCTAGGATCCTTGGCAGCCAGTGGCATTTTTAATACACTCTATGTATTTGCATCTGCATATCATTTAGCTAAGTCTCAAATGCCAAATGCAATTTTTTCTCATAATTTATTAATATTAATTTGGCTTTGGTAAACTAATTATACTCATTCAATGAGCAGGGTTATTTTAGTGTGGGATAATTCTTGAAGAATATTATATAGATTGTAAAACCTACCATATTACATAGAGCATAGTTAGGTTTTGTTTTAGTTGGCTCATGCTGCAATCACAAAATGTCACAGACTGGGTGCCTTAAGCAATAGAAAGGTATTTTCTCACAGTTCTTAATACTGGGGGTCTCAGGTGAAGTTGCCTGCTGATTTGGTTCCTGGTGAGGGCTCTCATCCTGGCTTGTGGACAGCTGCCTTCCCACTGTGTCTTCCCATGGTGGAGAAGAGGGCTCCAGTGTCTCTTCCTCTTACTATAAGGACACCAGCTCTATGGAATTAGGGCTCCATCCTTATTATCTCAAATAAGATCTATCACCTCCTCACAGGCCCTACCTCCAAACACAGTCACATTGGGGGTTGGGGCTTTAACATATGCTTTTTAAGAGGACACCAACTATCAATTCATAACAGATTTCAACAATTCTTTGTAATCCTACACATTAGGAAAGTGTGTCAAAAGATTTCTATTTATTTGAATTTGAATACTTCTAATTTTATTTTTGTTCGATCAATTATTTATTTAGTGCTGATTATCCTGGCTCTATCCTATGTGAGAGGATAGAGATGGGGAAATAACTCCTATTTCAAGGAAATCCTGGTAGACACTTGTATTCATTTGTTTTCTGTTGCCTATAACAGAATACTTGAAACTGGGTGATTTATAAAGAAACAGAATTTGTTTTTTACAGTTGTTTAGGCTGGGAAGTCTAATGTCCAGGGAATATATTTGGCAAGGGTCCTATTCTGGGTGGGAGCTCTCAACAGCATCCTGAGGTGACAAAGGGTATCACATGGCAAGAGAAATGGCAAGACCTCTTTCATGTGCTCCTTATAAAGCCACCAGTTCACACCCATGATAACTCATTACTGCATGAATAGATAAATCATTTACAAGGACACAATCCTCATGACCCAGTCATCTCTCATAGTCTCCATCTTTCACATATCATAACTCAATTTCCCACCCTCTTAACACTGTTACAGTGGGGAGCGAGTTTCCAACATATGAAATTTTGGGGGACACATTTAACCCGTAGAAATACTGTCCTGCAAAATAGAAAGGTGAATGGTTTTTTGGGAACAAAGATTGATATATGCAGAATACATTGAGCAAAGAGTGGGCTTTAATTAACTGAAGAGAGCTGAAGATGGAGGGGCAGGAAGAGGAAATAACATCTAGAGAGATACAGAGAGCAACGCACGATTAGGAAAATCTAATTTGTTATGGGTGTGAAAGAATGATGAAAAACATTGCTGATAAAATCAGGCAGAATCATATGATAAGAAGAGTTATCTGTCAAATTAAAGGTTTTACATTTTCTCTTTTTAGGAGCAACTGTGGAAAACCATTTATCTTGGAATCCAGCAATAAGTGCGTCCGACAAAAGAATTGTTCTAATGCTATTTTAAATGGTCATTCATTCAAAAAGTTACCATTATAATAATTGAAAAATGATAACATATAATGTGCCTGTGATTTATCAGCTAAGAGTAAAACTGTTAATTAATCATCCATCATGATTTTCTGAAGTTAAGGACATAGTAAGGTGATGACTAAGGTGGATACAAGGACAATTTTATTAATACTTGAGAAAATCTGAAATTTTTTGAGGTAAGTTTCTAAAAGTGAGACACTGTGTTTAATGAAGTACACACATTCTCGCATTCCAGGTTTGTCGTAACTCTATAAAGGAGATATTGTTATCTTCATTTTACAGATGAGGAATTCAAGCCTTAGTGAGAGTTAAGATTGTAACCAATGTTTCTCAACTAGTAAGTGGTATTTCAGTCACATCTATCTGACTTTAAAGTTCACTCACTTTCCTTCGCTTAGGTTATCTTAACTTGCTTCATGCAATTAATTGATGATTTTAGCTCTCCTGTCATTAGTGGAGAGACTTATGTGGCACTAGTCTGGAATATTAGAAGCATATCAGTGGGAAGAGAGTTGGTAAAAAGAATGTTGATTGCAATGTTTCCTTTTTCTCTTGTGAGATAATGAATGGCAATAAAACACTAATGATCTTTCAATATTCTTTTTTATGCAATCACATACGAAGTCCTTTCTATGTGCCATTCAGTGTGGTAATCTCATCCCTTTACATATATTAATCATGAATCCTTACAATTTTATGAGCTAACTATTTTTTTTATTATTTTTAAAGATAAACATGCAAGCATTAATCTAGTAGTTTTTCAAAAAATTATTCTTGTTTGGGATAAAACAAAAATGGAAGAAATAGCCTATGACTTCAAAAATTGTAAAACTTCAGCTGAAAATATTATAGAGACAAACACATATCTGCATTCATCTTCTCACCACCCCAAATTATAATCTAATATTGAAGTCTATGTTTAAATACAGACTTAAAGGAAAATGTTCGTTTGGCATAGCATGCTTGGGTGAACATCTCTGTAATTTGGAGCAGAACCAGCCAAGAAGTCTGTTAAGGCAACAAGTGACAAACCCAACTCAGGCATGGGAGAAGAAACTTGAGGCTGGCAAACAGGTTTCTGTTTAGTTTCTGGCATGAACTTCTCAATTTAACTTAATTTCCTGAAGACTCTGGTTGCAAATTCCCTGTTTTATAACTCTTAGCAATTGCTTAGATAAAATTGGCTTCAATTACATCAATGTACTAAGTCCCATACCTCCATGGCAACACCATGTGGCAGGCAGCACACTCTCTGGCCTTTCTGAGATGGTTAGAAATGGGATATGGGAGAAACAGGGTAGATAGAGCAACAAGACTAGTGTAGACACTATAAGTAAAGGTGTATAAAGTATCAGTAACATGTTAAATGTTCTTAGAAAAATCTTTGTTGGAAACAGTGGGAGTCGGTATGGCTATAGTATCTTCATCATTTACTTCAGCGTGTATTAAAATTGCCTGTTTTAAAACATACTGGAATAAGAAATAGCACACTTAAAGATGAAGGTGCAGTTTTAATATATTAAACCTACTTTATTACAGTCATAATAATCTCCTAGTTCTTTTATAAATATCCTCAAACTGCATGTTAACAATAAGAATAAATTGCTATGGAAGTTCTTCAGCAAAATAAGTGTAGACATGTTCACATTGGAGTATTACAGTTTCCTCAAATAAATAAATATTAAAGGCTTTTAAAATATGATTATATGTACAAAAAATGCTGTAAGTCTCCCTATTATATGTTGGCAACGATTAATATTGATAAAAAGAATAACTACATTAGGCTTTGACAAAATCTATGCCTGTAATCATATTAAACACAAAAAAATCAAAAGCTAAATATTATAATCTTAATCTTAAATTTACAAAAGCTAAAATTAATAAAAATAATTAATTACTAATAAATTAATAATTTAATAAATTATAAAATCTATTTAATAAATTAACAAGTTAATAAGTTTTTAGCTATCAGTATTATCTCTTTCTCTTCCTATAGAATAATGATCATTTATAAAGCTAAATTGTTAGTGCATGAATTAAAATAATCTAGTTTTGCAATGTTCCTGTTTAGAAGTCTACACAGTCAGAAACAATGACTAAAAGCAATATTGATATAAAGAAATCTGAGTGGTTCTATATTGACTTAAAAGTTAATATGAAAGTCCAGATTCCATAAAGACCATTATAGAATGAAGATAGGCTAGAGTTTTAACAGTGATCTTAAATACATCCTAGTGTAGAAAATAGTTACAATAAAGATATAATGAACAGATTGAGTAGTTTGTATTGCTGATATTTGAGTGCTATGGGTATAGATCCCACATATCTAAAGCAATAACAATTACTAAAGGGGGAAAAAAGGCACTGATGTGATGTTATTAATTAGTAGTTCCAATTAGTCATATTCCAAACAATACATTTAGTTCAATTAAAATAACTATACAATGGATGCTTTTTGATTTCTTAATACTCACTGACTGTCATCTTTATCTTTAAGATGTATAGCTTAATACCAATTAAAAACAAAATAAATTCAAGTTAAAGAAAACTTTAAATTATAAATCTGTGGTACATGTATTATGACAGGATTATAGTTCACTCTGTTTATGAAAGTGTTTTACAGTTGAAAAATTCTCAACTAATGCTTAGGTAGATTTAATTGCTTAATCAATACATTTTACCATAAAGATTATTACATTGCTTTGTTAGCACGTTTCTCATTTTGTTCTCTTTCTCGGGTGTTCTTCAAGACTTGCTGCTCCTCCTCATTCTACTGCCTTTTAAATTTTGACTCTGTTGATGCCTGAAAATTCAGTCTTCAACAGACTCAGGGCTTCTCCCTTTGTGTGGCATGCAGTCGTATCAAACTTAGAATTTCTATGACCCAATAATAATTTTCCTTATTAAAGTGGCTCTCTTTTCAAAAGGTTCTGACAATATATATATATAAAAGTTTTTAGATATTGCAAAAATTTGTTATGCCATTTAATTTTTTCACAAAAACATACTTAGAAAAATGGTTAAAAATTTATGGCATACATATGCTACATCATATCATGCTGCTGCTAAAAAGAGTTAATTAAACCATTATGGTGACACAGACAGATACTTAAGGTCTCTTTTTAATTTGAAAAAACAAGTTGTCAAACAATATGCACAGTATCATCCTATTAGGATAAAATAGAATCTGTGCATATATAAATAAATGTACTTTGTGCAGGTAAAAAAGACTGGATGGATGTGACAACTTTTATCTCCCGGTATAGAGTATAAATGGTGACAGAGGGAGAGGGCAGGTGGAAGAGAAATTTGCATGCTAATATATTCTTTATTTGATAATTTTAAAAGACAATGTGTGTTAATTTTATATCACTGGTAAGACACAAAGTGAAAATCTCCTGCCCTCAAAGATGTATTTTATGTTTGTTATTATTTTAATCACAGATTGTAATGTTTTATTAGTAAATTGTTCCAATATACTTGTTTTGTCTTCAATTACATAACATACTCTGTTAACATTTCTGAAAAACCTTTATTTATTTGTCCCTTTTTTTTTTTTTTTTTTTTTTCCTTTTTGTCTTTTTTCGTGACCAGCAAGGGATCGCAACCCTCAGTGTCGCGCCCGCACCGGACCAGGACCGGCAACGGGATCGCAACCCTTCGGTGTTGCACCCGCACCGCGCTCAGCCAGTGAGCGGCCGGTCTGTATATGGGATCCAAACCCTCGGCGGGAGCGCCACCACGCTCCCAAGTGGTGCACTGTAGCAGTGCGCCACCGGGCCGGCCCTATTTGTCTCTTTTGAATATAAATACCATGGTATCCAATTTCCTGAAAAAATAACTCAATTTATGTGAGTGACTCTGTGGAAGATCTAGGAGAATAAATTAAATAACTTTAATATCACATTTGATGAATTATTGCATCACTGTTTACAACTAGGTTGTAGAAAATGTGATGCTACTTTGGAATTCATTGGCTATGCAAATTTGTTTAATGTTTCCCTTCAACAAATATCCTCAGTCATCAGCATGAGGGAGAAATGCTTCTCTATCAAACGTTTTTATTTTCTTCCAGTTTATTTGTTATAATGCTTTATCATGAACATGTCACCTAGTTGGAGCAACAGGGTTGACATTTTCTTCCTAATAGGCCAATTTGCACCAGACGTTTGTGTGAATGGAATATCAGAAGGACCCACAAAATTATATCCAGTGATAGTTGATATGAAGGCTGCAAAAATACACTGAAGCTAAGAAAACCTATATTTGTGCTAAGTAAATATTTTCTGTTAGTAAATATCGCCACCCAGTGTTACAGAATTCTCCATGGAACACATTGCACACTAGGCTATTGTGCCAGGGTAGAAAGGGAAGCAAATGATACTGTGAGCTCCATATTAACATGCTCCTTCAAAGTTTGTTTAGAGATATTGCTTATGCTAGCTTATTGGAAAACATTAAATTGAAATCAAAGAGCTATAAAAACAAACTGTAATGGTCACTCCAATCTCCATGTACTGGTAATTCTTCTCTTTTTGTATCTTAGTTGCTTTTTTAAAAATCCAGGAAAATTGTCACAGTTTTATTAATTCACTGTATACTGCAAGGTACTGTAAGACATTCCAAAGAGATAATTCCAGAAACTGCAGTAGATTCAGACATAATTTATGTTTCTGTATGTCTAAAATGAAAACTTTTCTTTTGAATTAAATTATAAAAAAGACATTGCTTCACTTTGTTGAAGCTATAACGAAAATGTAAAATTCCCTCTTTCCAAGTCCTCAGAACTTATGCAGATTTAATAAAATTAACTAAATCTTCTAAGGTAATAAATTACACTGCACGTTTCTCATTTTGTTCTCTTTCTCGGGTGTTCTTCAAGACTTGCTGCTCCTCCTCATTCTACTGCCTTTTAAATTTTGACTCTGTTGATGCCTGAAAATTCAGTCTTCAACAGACTCAGGGCTTCTCCCTTTGTGTGGCATGCAGTCGTATCAAACTTAGAATTTCTATGACCCAATAATAATTTTCCTTATTAAAGTGGCTCTCTTTTCAAAAGGTTCTGACACTGACACTAGCATTGCTTTGGTTCCCTGTGCTTAATATATTTTAGTCAGCATTTAGCAAATGTAACCTGTTGTTACTGTTCTTACTGCTATTGACCTTTTTATTATTATGTTTAACTATTTGTTTTTTATTTCTCAGGTCCTGTCCCCCAGTAAATTGATTCCTTTTTGGTTTGTATTTTGGCTTGCTCCTTTCATTCCCATGCCGTCATTATCACTTAGGCACTTGCTATTTCAGATTGTCATTAGAATTTTTTTCCTATCTAATCTCCCTGTTGCTCACATTGTCTTTCAATCTAACCTGCAAAGAGCAGAGTTAATACACTGAAAATTTTTCTTATTGTTTTTCCAAATAGACTGCAAGCTCCTTAAAAATAAGATTTATGCCTTTCAATGAATACTCCTATCAACATTTGGCACTGTGCATCCTTATTTGACCTGCGTGATGTTGATCAAGAGTAACTAAACAGTTATGTGGGGCAAACTACTGATTGTAAGTAAAATTCAATGGTGTTGGATGGGAAGATTCATTATATATACATCATTTGCCATTGGAGGTCACTCTTTAGATTGAAGTGGCATTTTTTTTCTTTTCTTACCAAAGTTAATTTTAAAAGTTTCACCTATCGAGGGCAGAGCAGAACCACAGACTCCAACAGAGAGAAACACACTTCCAGGGATCTGGTCAGAGAGAAAGGTGGAGAGTATTATACTCATATAGCCATTTCAAGGCTTAAAAAGAAAAAGAATAATAACTATTTGTGATAAATGTTGAAAGACCCAATGTAAGACATATGGCAAGGCAATCAGGAATACTCAACAAGACCACAAATGTACAAAATGGAGACTAGTCAGATTCCAAAGCATACTCTTAGTTTAACTAGTTTAGATCTATTCCCTGTTACTTGGTAAGCAGGAAATAGAAGTCATTAGACCACACTTTATCATTATTATTCATTTTATAATTTTTATACAATGAATATTACAACTTTCAACAACTGTGTGTAAACTCTTTCCTTTTTAATAAACATTTTTTATTTTCCTTATGCATTTCCTGGCTAAGGATCTTTTACAGCATACAGATATCTGGGAAAGGTGAACAAGGCCTGATATTTATAGTCAAGGCTTTCGTGTCTAGACTGAAGGGTGGGGAAAGGTAAGCAAGAGTGAGCTCTTAGGGGATTTCTGGTCAAGACAGCTTTGTGAATTCAACTGTACTTCCCTTTTCTTTCAAACAAAACTAAAATTTTTGACCAAACTAAAATTGGAAAAAATAAAAAGTGTGTTTTCATAGATTAGTCCTAATACTGTAAGTATGCTGGTTTGAAGGATTCTAAATAAAAGATGCATTATCACATTTCAACTTTTATGGGGTAAAGGTATTGAATGGAAAATCACTGGGGCCAAGAACATGAACAAGCCACTCTGCTAGAGTAAGACTTTCTATCTGTGAAAAAAAAGGAGACTGAAAAAGCTTTGACCATTTCTAGTAGGTATAACTTTTATAAAGCTGTTCACTTAGAGAGGAAGTGGAAATTTCAGAAATCATCTTAGGCAAGGTCTGGGATGAACTTTTTGTTAGCTCAGTGACTAGATTTCATTACAGTATGAAAGCCAATAGAATTCCTGATTCTGGATGGGGTCTGGGAGGCCACTGGAGGCAAAAGCAAAACCACTGGACAAAAAAGGGATGGGAATTGGGTGGAGAGATTTCTCAAATGAGATTTGATCTGCAAAATAAACTGTTGAGAAATAAGAACAAGTCAATAAAATTTAAAGTTAGAGTAATTTCAAAATGATTTTAAAGTATGTTAAAGATGCTGAAAGAGAATTGGAAAAAAATAGCATTTCTAGAAGGAGTAAGAAATTATAAAACAAAGACAATGATGTAAGAACTGATGGATAGTAAAATCAAATTATGGATCTTGAATATTAAAATCCAGTAACTGGTGTAAAAATAAAACTCCCTGAAGTACTATAATCTTTAGAGTAAATATATCGGGGCTCAGAACACAATACCCAAAATTATGGCACCTTGGCATGCGGAGTAGTTTGAACTGAAGGAAACTGGAAAGGCCTTGGAACCAAGGTCTTTCTGACTTTCTCCCATCCTCCTGTTTCCTGCCCCTCTCTCTCCCGCTATGTGAGTCATAGAAACCAGAACTTCTCTTCCCCAAGGCAAGTCATATAAACTAAAATGTCTCTCCCCCAAAGCAAGACATAAAACCCAGCAAGACCATTCTCTCCCTGCCCCCTCTCCCTTGATGACCCTCAATCCAGAGGGAGCATAGAAATGCTAAACAGAGAGGCCAAGAAGACTCCGAACAGACAGGCCTTGTAGGGTTTCCTCCTCCGTCTGTTACCAATAGATTATGCCCTTTGTCCCATCACATTTCTACATGGCTGTCTATTCTTCACCTAACCTAAGCATAAACATAGTTTTCCCTGGATCTCTATGTCTATTTTTGAAGGCTTCTGTGTTATATACTTTGATTAAATAAATAGTTATGCTTTTTTCTTGCTCACCTCTCTTTCATTATAGGGGTATTGGCTATAATCCTTATGATGGGGAAGAAAAGTATCACACCGTTCTGCCCCTAAAAACACAAAGACAGACATATTAAATGAAAAAAAATGTATTGAGACATTCACCTAGAAGGCAGCATAGAATGATAGTAAAATTCAAAATAAGAGAAATTGAGAGATGTAGAGAATATACTTATGACTTAACCATAGCTGATACGAGAGAACAATAGGTGGCAAAGTTTATCTAAAGTGAAAATGCATAAGAATTTTCCAGAACTGAAGAATTATCTTAGTCTTCAGATTAAAAGTACACACAAAATGCTAGAAAGGACAAATACACTAAATCCACCCTTTGTCCACTGCAGTGATACTGCAAAACATAGTAAAGAAAAGAAACATGTGAAAGCGACCAGAGAAGGAAAAGACAAATTGACTACAAAAGGAGTGACAGATAGTTTGAAAAAAGCTTCTCAGCAACAAAAATAGATGCCAGATGGTAGTGGGATACTGTATTCAAAGGACTGACAGAAAACGTACACAAACATACATACAGGTGCACATACGATCATTTTTGGATGTGTCACCTGTTAGATTTATTAATATTTTATTTGGCCTTCCTTAAATAAAAGAAAACATAAACAAAGAAAATAACATTTTAGCAAAAATTAATCCATATGTTTAGATAATATAGTATTTAAAAAATATAAAACAGTTATAAAAGCCCAATTATCCAGCTGTAAAATCTAAATGCTATTTACGGTTTGGAAATTTCTATAGCCTTAAACAGCACTTTTAGAACAAGTATAATAACTTATTTTCTGCAATTAAAAAAATTTACAGAGTGATCTCTTTAAATTACATAAGGAAAATGATCATTGGGTTCCAGTTATTTATCACTGCATTAAAAAAGAGTCCAAACGAAGTGGCTTAAAAAAAATTTATTTTGCTCACAATTTAAGCAGAGGAATTTGGATGGTGCTTGGATGGATGATTTGTATTTGAATGTGGTGTCAGCTGGGGATACTAAGCTGGAAGATGTACTTTCAAGATAGGCTTTTACTTATATGTCAGATGCCTTGGAGCTACTTGAACTTGATCTCTCTCCACATAGTTTCACCCTCCAGGACCTCTACAAATTCTTTTTTTTTTTTTTTTTAATATGGCTTAAAGAAACCAGTTGGCATTTTCAGCTCCCTGTCTGGATACTTTCTTCAGGTCTATCAGTTCATTAAAAACTTACTATTTTCCGCATTACCACAGGCACCAGTTTCATTTCACTTTCTGTAGTCTGAATAGAATTTTCTCCCTGTCTTTCCAGTCTCCCCGTATAGTCTCCTTGAGTCCCTTTAAGGTTCCTTTCACTGCCTTATTATGGCAGCTTCCCCCTTCCACTGAACATGCTCCATATGAACAACTAATAGCAACACATCCTTAAACATAATCACTTACAAATCATTTTATTTTGTTCAAATGTTTATGACTCAGAGATTCATCTAGGTTCATCTAGGTGGTTCATCTAGGTGGTTTCTTATCCATGGGTACTGTTTAAGATGACTGCAGACTGAGGTTTCACTTTCGAGGTGGCATTGTTAGTCAGATGTCTGGTACCCCAATGATTCTGATATCTCTGTTTCCCACTGTAACTCTCTGTCTGTCTCACTGTTTTTCTCTCTCTCCATATGACAGCCCACCCTCCACAAACCTCTCCATGAGCCTAAACTTTGACCTTTTCACAGCATGGTGGTGTCAGGGTAATTGTACTTCATGAAGTTGAACAGCTTTCTTATGGAAGGCACAGAAGCTTGCAGCCTAGTTAATGTTGAGACCTGGAACTGGCACAGCATCTCTGTTGTATTCTATTGCTCATTGCAGTCACAGGACCTACCAGATTAAAAGGGATAGAGAAATAGACTCTAACTCTTAATAAGGGAGTGACAATGTCACATGACAAATAAGTCTCTCTGACAGGAGATAATATTTTGACTTTACTTAGAAAATACTGTTGGTCACAATTATCATCATTTAATGTAACTCAAGTATGCAAATAATAAAATTTTCATGTAGACAACTAAATTTAACACCTTAACTTGCTAATATAAATGTCCTAGGAAAATTACAATTTTCTAAGCAAACTTTGTGAAAATTGGCAGATATTTAACAGTCTTTCATCTAAGTATAAATCCATCTGGGACATTATTATAAAGTCATATTTTAGTATATAAATTAAACCACCTAAAATATAGACAAATCTATACACTGTAAATAAAAGAATATATAAAAAGATGTGTTTGTTACAAAAATGATGTTTTAGAAAACAAAAAAGAATTAAATTATACTACTCTTTCTGGTTTTTTACATTAACTAAAATACTATTATTTTTAATTGAATGATTCCACTGAACTTTTAAAAAGAATTAAAGATAAGTCAATGTAGGAAGTTTAAAAGCAGAATCCATTTTCTATCATTATTGAAATAATTCTGTCAATAACATTTTATATTGTTATCAGAATATCAATTCATTAGGCTTACCTAATTGAAAAGGAAAATTTACTGCTTTCGTAGTTGGAAAATGCTCTTTCTGAGCTAAATGTTCATTATTGCTTAAGATGTGGTCATAATGATTGATACAGAAATCATTTTCCTGCATTCAGAGTTAAGTTTTCCACATGTTTAACCTCTTTCTTTCAGTTTTGTTATTTCAGCATTACTGTTTGGTTTCTCTCTGTCATTGATCTTAGTCATAGTATTAGTCATCATATGTCATCATACCGTGAAGTCACAGCAGCTGATTAATTTTACAGGACTACTTACTTTCTTAGGTGCCCATTAAAACTCTCTTTCATTTTCAGTGTTTTATCGATGCAGTTATTCAATTGTAGTCCCATTTAAGATTTATTTAGGTTAAAAAATATGTTATAGGCCATTATTGGAAAAATCCACTTACATGTACTACAATAGCAGAGTAAGCAAACAATATTAAAAATCAGTCCTTTAAAATCACTCTCAAAATGGTTCTAAGAAAACAGTAAAAACAAGATAAATTCAATTTTATTTTCTAGGCACTGCTGTGTTCCAGGTAACTCACTAAGGGAATTTGGAGATTTAATTGTCTGGATAGCACAGCAAGAGATCCTCTGAAGTTAGACTGAAGTTGGCTCTGTAGTATCTTGTTTCTCTTTCACTCAAACACACACTCTTTGGATACTCAGCATGATATTCAGTCAGCATAGATATGAGAGACTAACAAAGAAGAAATGCCGTTATTTATTATTCAATACTCTCCTGGGGTCTCTTGCCATTTGAAGTTAACATGCTTCCATATGAAATATTTAACTCTCAAAGGTTCATTCCAGGTAAAACCAAATCAGACAATGCACATAAGTCAGGAAAAACAAAATTAAATGCTTGAGCTTTTATCAATTTAAATCCTTTTATTAAAACATGGCTAGACAAAAGCTTCTAATGCCTATGTACTTTGAAAAAATGTTAGAATTAATCTGCAGAAATCTTTACAGTTAATTCTCAAATTTCCATAGGCCCACTGACCACATTGTCAAAGTATCTTTAGTAAAACAAATGTTCTTGATTGCTATTTAATTGTTTGCTTTGTTAGTATTTCTTCACTCTTTACTTAACAAATGCTTAGCACAGATTCAAAGCAAGCAGAAAAAGAGAAAAAATATTCACTAACCCTATGTTTCACAAAAGACGTGAGGGAGACATTGTTCTGTAAGTATGTGCCTGAGAGCACTGTAGTCCTCACATGCAAGTTCTTTACTCTATTTGGGGGTGGCAGGGGGAAGGAGGGGAAGAGGGAGAGTTTGTATTCACATGTAGAATCTTTTGTTTTTATTCTGTCAACAGAAAAAATTAACAAAAATTTAGCTTAAAGATCTAATTGGCTTTTATTTAAAATCAGGCAATATCTCACTCTGTAAAATAGATGTAAAATGGATGCTCTGATGAGCTGAGCAGAAGGTTGGTTTTATAGACAGAAGAGCTGAAGAAAGCAGAAACAGACAACAAAAAGCAGACTGGATGTTTCAAATTTGCTTTCCTTACAGAGTTAAACAAAGGGGACTTTGTTATTATACTGACTCAGGTAGACTGGAATTGCCTAGCTTTTTTGGGGGGGAAACTGGCCCATTTCAAAGTTCAATTTGATTGAGTGACTCCTTTCTGGTTTGATCTGTACAACAAATTCTCATTACTAATTGGAATAAAATAGATATTTTATGTTAGTTCCTGAATTAATTTTCTATGGTGATATAACAAATTACCACAAAGTTAGTGGCAACACATTAATTATTGTGGGTCTGTCAGAAGTGACTCCATTTTGTTAAATCTTTGAATTTAAAAACCTGTTCTCTCCTATAACCCAAACAGCATAGCCTGCAGCTAGTTGCCAGAACACAACTCTTGCTGTACACAAATAATTAGAGAAAAATTATTAACCCAGGTGGCCATTCTTTACTGGCTTACTAACCTGATCTTATTTGAGAATAAAAAGAACTAAACTCATGGAGAATGAATCACAATGCTGGTCAGCTCCCACCCTTGAGGATTATTTGAAATGCTCAAGCATGTCTGCACATCCCTGTTTGGTCACCATGAATCAACTTTCCACCACAGACCCCTATAAAACCCTTTGGCACACCTGTTAGAGGTGGAGATAGTCTTTGAGACATAAGTCCACCATTTCCCCAGACTGCTGGCTTCCTGATTAAAAGCTACCTTTCCTTACACCATCTCTTGTCTCTTGATTATTGGCTTTTGAGTGGCAAGCAAATGGACCTTTGGGGTTTTGGTAACAAGTCTGGAGTCCAGACATAGCTTAGCTGGGTCCTCTGCTAATGATTTCATGAGGCTGCAATAAAGGTGTCAGCCAGGCTGAATTCTCATCAGAGGTACAACTGGGGAAAAATAACTCCCAAGCTACCTCAGTTGTTGGCATACTTTATTTTCTTGTGGCCATAGAATTCATGGTTTCTTGCTGCTTTGAGGCCAGCAGGAAAGTGAGTCTCTGAACAAAATCAAATAATTTGAGACCTTAATTATATCTGTAAGATCCTTTCACCTTTGCCCTATTTTGGTTGTACTTCCACCGAAGGGGAAAGGACTACGCAAGGTTGTGAGTCATTGCAGATCACTTCAGGGAATGTTCCCTACAGCTACCTTAGGAGAAACGATTTCCATGACAGAAAGAAGCCTGACAGCAAATGTTCATGAGAGTCATTTTCTTCTCTTGAAAAACTTTGGGTTTTGTTTCTACCAAATATTGTATGTGTAAGGTAAAACAAAATACTCATGACGGGCAGTATGACAAATTTACCTTTGCTTATAATTAAACATTTAACAAACGTATGTAGAATTAATGAATTAAGGGCATTAACTATACTTTGACCTGATTTTTTTAAGAAATGAGAATATTATGGTAATACTTTTTGCATCAAGTCATGGAGTACAAAGTAATAGCAACAATAATAATAATGACAATAAAAGCCAAGATATTTAGCTTTACTACCTTGCATACTATTATTGAATATGATAAACATGAAACAACTTAGTTTTCTTTTTTTCTCCTACTACTTCCCAACACCCATATTTGCTACATGCCAATAATTGAACTCATTTGGCCATCTCTGTATCTTTGCTTTGCTGACAGTATTGCATCTAAATAGAATGCTGTACTCTCCTGCTTTGTGCATCCAAGTCCTACCTCTTCAAGCTTTTTTGTTTGCTTGTTTATTTTGTTTGGACAGGTTATCATTGAACACCATGTGGGAGAAGATCCTGATATCTCTGTCCCCTGGACTCTCATAGTTCTCTTTTGGTGTATCACTTTTATGCACTTGTAATTTTACCTTTATGGTAGGTGTTTTTATTTGCATGTGAGAATGTACATAGCATGCTTTATAGCATTCCTGAGACTTATTAAGCACTCAATAAGTGTAAACTAAACTACAACATAGTAAACTAAAAGATATAGGTAACTGACCATGGCTTTGTTGTCCAATGTGCAGCAAACTAAACACTAAGACACCAGCCTTGGCAGCCGAAAAAGAGATTTATTCGCAGGATAGCAAAGCTAGGTGATGGGAGGGAAAACCTCAAATCCACCTCCTCAATGGTGGAGAGTGAGGTATATTTAAGGTACAACGTACAGGAAAGGAGTAGTCCTGGGGAAAGGTGGTTGACAGGAGGGGAAACAAAGAAATAAAAGGGTGATCGATGGAGGTAAAGAACAAAGAAACAGGAATATGGAAGTCCCTTGTTCATTCGCAGTAGTCTCATCATGCTGTTTGATGTGACTCAGAAAATGGTGGCATTAACATGCGAAAGAGATGGAGTTTTAGGCCTTCTGACATGTCGTTAGGTCACTCATCCAAGCAGGCCCAGTGGAGGGGTGTTTGGCTGCATCTAATGTGATAGGACCTGCTTGTGGCTGATGCGACCTGCTTCTAAGTTCTGCAAAACATTTTAAGACAGCTTGTGACCTGTATGTCAGTGATGTTATCTTTAGGGCACAAAGGGACAAACAGCCTCCTGTCCTGTTATTCTTGGCTCCAGGGCTCATATTTACTTATTAGCTGCAAGCCACATGGCTGGCATTAACAACATAAAAATCTGTAACCTACATCTAATTTAATATCTAAACCTAGTAAATTTTAGAATCAAATCTATTTCTATTTAACTGTCAGTTTCCTATATATGTGTGTGTTTGTGTGTGTGAGTGTGTGTTTCCTCCATACTACTGTGTATAATGTCTGGAGGCAGAAATTTTTCTATCCCGTGGCATCTATTACATTGTCTTACATGACCATAAGTAAGACATAAAAAAGAAGATTGATTTGTTTATATTTAATAGCAATGCACAGTAGACAGTATTTTTATTAGGATATTTTATTAATATTTATTATGAAATGCATTTTGTAGTAAGGTGAACATGGAAGAACTACATTATTAGCTGTTCTTCAAAATAATAGAGTAGAAGATATAATGGAACTTCAGAAATTAATCATAGGATAAGTAGATAATTAT
The DNA here is from genome assembly GCF_000696425.1 of Galeopterus variegatus. Taxonomy (NCBI): domain Eukaryota; kingdom Metazoa; phylum Chordata; class Mammalia; order Dermoptera; family Cynocephalidae; genus Galeopterus; species Galeopterus variegatus. The sequence continues at coordinate 228,182 of NW_007727880.1, read as the reverse complement.
TTTCTACCATCTCTGTTTTACATTGATTTATCATTGCTCCTTTATAGCCTGCAATGGCATTCAAATTTAATGGCTTTAAATGTATATATATATATATTTTAAATTCAATGTGGGATTTTTTAAAAAATTACTTTCCTTAAGGAACACTGTTTTGTTTTCTTACTAACAGTATGTATGTATCAAGAGTATAATGGCTCCCATCAAGAAATTTTGTATCACTTAATAGTAGGTTTTGCCCAATATTTCTTACCTTTATTTTCTTTTTATTAGCTTTTTACTTTATGTGAGGGGTCTTCTACACATTCATGGGAAGATTTGTGTCATCTTTTAATTCCATTTGTCCACAAACTTTTTGAAGTACCTTCATACCATTAGTGAGAAGAGTGCTTTCCAGTATTTTAGGCTGTTATGATCTGATACTATTTTCATCATTACCTCCTGAATATTTGCCATGATTCAAAGTCCAGAATTTTGTAGGTAAAAAAAAAAAATGGTAATTCTGTGTGTATGTGTGTGTGTATAATCTATTTTGACCTTCTATCTTTCATATCAGCCAATAGTATTTCCAGTCACAACCATTTATACATTCACATTCTAAGAGGCAATGTTTTTTTTTTCCCTATCTTCTATTAAACCTTTCCCAAAGCACATGATGTTAACTTAGATAGCACTTAAAAATTGTCACTTTTTGGTCATTTCTCTCTGCTGATAAATTTTTGCCTATTTGACTGTTATATTACTCTTTTCAAAAGCCTAGATTTTAGATTTTTCTCTGTAATCTGGTATCTAAAGGAATTTTCTATTATAGTTACTATTGCTGTTATTCTCAGAAAGAGGAAAGTGAAAGATATTATTTTTTTCCTGCCCAGCCAATCTTTACTCTCTCATTCAACTAGTTTCTTTCTAACACTAATGTTTTGATCTAAACATACTTTTGAACAAAAATTTATTCACCCATTTTGATAGTCACAACTTCTGGTTCACAATTATTCCATTCCTCTTAACTTTCAATTCTACTTAACAGCATTTTCATATCTCCCAGACCTTTCTCCTAATTTCACTTCTACTTTTGTAGATCCCCATACATTATTTCAACCTTTTTCTTCAGTGTTTCTGTGACTGTCTTTGCCTCTCGTTCCCAATTTCCTCATATTCCTGTATTTTCTTTTGCTCACTTTGATACCTGGAATAGTCAGCCAATTAAAATATATCAAGCTGTCAAAGTTAGTTTCTTTTATCAGGCAAAATGTGCCAAGTTTACTTCTATTCACAAATACTAACAATTTTTTTTCTTTTTTTTTGGCACGTATGGCATTTGCTTTGTGTTCAAATATAGGCTTATCTGGATGAAGAACAGTCTATTGGAATCTTTATTCTGATAAACCCTGAGATGCTGTACTTCTGTGTTGCAGTAAGATGATCATCCCATGGAAAATCTTTTTTTCAAAGGATCAGGGGCTTATTCACAATGAAGGTTTGCTTTTAAATGCAAGTCTGAATTCAGAAATGCTAATGATTGAATCGACATCTCCAACAAATAGCAGAAGATACTGATTAAAAATAATCCCTTGTAACAACACTGCTATTAAAAAAATACCACCACACAAAATTTATAAGCACTTGAAAATAAATGCATGATATTCACTGAATTTATGTTTGTCGTAGGCAAAATCATTTGGCATCATGAGAAAGTTATGTATCGTAAGCATTCACCCAGTTACTCATTGGCTGATTCAATAGGATTTCCCTGCTCTCTTGCAGTTTCCAGTTTTACATAGTTGATGAAAACAAATGAACAAAGTAATGACTACATAAATAACTAAAATGTGTAGTGAGTCAAATGGTCATAAGAAATATGAAGAAATATAAAGCAAGGGAAGTGTAATATGAACCTTTATCAGTGGAGATCAGGGGCAATACTAATTCACAATTTTAAGCATGGTGTTCACTGACGAAGTGAAGCTTCAGCAAAGACTTAGAGGAAATGAGGAAGAAACCATGAGAATGTCTTTGGAAATAATTTCCAGGCAGAGAACAAGCAAGTAAAAACCCCAGAAGTAGGAAGTACTTTGAGCTCAAGTCAAATGAGACTTGAAGGCATTACAGGCTTTCAGTAGAGAAGGGACACAATTTAACTTTGTTTCAAAAATTTTACTGTGAAGGCAACGCTAAGTGATTACATAGTATAATGTTGAGTATACTAATTATCCTGGCTTGAGCATCACACATTGCACACAAGTATGGATATTCAAAACTGAAACCCAAAGATATGTACAATCAATTATACGTCAATAAATAAAAATAAATAAATAAACAAACAGAAAAATAAAATTCAAAAATTTTACTGGGGAAGGTAATACACATACAAAAATGTGCAAAAAGGAAAAAAAGTACATGAGATGTAAGTGCTATATTGTAGGACAAACAACTATGGGAACACCATAGACTTCTTCCAAACTCCCGCAGTCATTGCTTGCTTTTCGAATCAAAATCTATTTCATACTCCTAGAATAGTCATTTTCTTGACATTTTTGGTAATCACTGCCTTCTTTATAGTTACACCAAGTGTGTGTCTCTAAGCAATATAATTAATTTTTACTTGTTTTGAAATTTATAAATAGAAATTAAACTCTCTTTATTGTTTTATGCTAATTTCTTTAACTCAACATTTTCTTTTTAAGTTGCCTCGCACACCTGCTGCTCTGAAGGAGTACATAGATGCAATTTGTTCATTTTTGTTGCACTATAAAATACATTTTATACTTATCTTTTCTACTTTTGATGTAAATTTCAGTGTGTCTAGCTTGGATTATTATGAACAATGCTGCTATACATTCTTGTACATGAATTGTGAATTACATAGCACGTTTCTTCTGGTTAATACCTAGGTGTAAAATGAAGGTAGTTACACTTCTTGCTGTGTGAAGGAGATGCAAAAAAGTATTACTCAAAACAAGATGAATGCAATGAAAAGACCAAAGGGACCGTACCTCAGCAACTCCTCTGTTAGAAGGAGAAATGGGGTACAGCCCCAATTCAAAGTTAGCTTCTGTTTTTTATAGTAAAGACAAAGAAGTTTCATAAGAAAAAAATCAGTTGATTCAATCATTTCAAAAGGACACAAAGACATGGGCAATGTGACAAAAGTTATCTACGGCTAAGTATAGCTTAAACAATGGAAAGTAGTAACATCATTTTTTAAATCGAAGTATAATTGTCTCTAAAGTTTCCATCAACAAACAGCTTGCCCATAGCAAACATATTTTCACATTTTTTCCTACAGTGATTCTTTAAAATCTCTTAACAAGATTGGTATGTCAAACACCTGTTAGCTCTAAAATCATCAAAGTATACAATCCCATACTTAAACAGTGATCAGAGTTGATTAGATGGGCTGTTGCCTGAGTAGCTGTAGGCTTTTGCCCCCTGGCTGAGGACTTTTGCCCTATATACATATTACCTAAAAAACCTATACTAAAAATCAGATGGGCATTAACATATACTTGATGAAAATTGATTAGATAGCCATTTGCCCACAGGCTATGGACTTTTGTCCCTTAATCAAGGACTTTTGACCCATGCATGCATTATCTAAAACCCTATTCTAAAAATCAAATGAGAATCAAGATTTCTAACCCTCTCCACAAGGGCTTGTAGGACATGCAGTTTCATCTTTATCAGATATTGACAAATTCTGTCTCAAAGTGATTTTTAATTACATTCTATTCAACATTAAATAAGAGATATCATTTTTCCACATCCTCAACAACACTTGGTATTATCAGTCTTTCTTTGTCTCTTTCTTTCTTTTTTTCTTTCTCCTTCCTTCCTTCCTCCCCTTTTTCTTTCTTCCCTCTTTCTCCTTCCTTCTTTTTTGGCCACTTTGGAGAGGGGCTTTTGGTTTAATTTGCATATTTTCTGATTACTAATATATTGACTACTATTCCATCTATTTGCTTGTAAATTGGTTTTGTTCTTTAGTAAAGTTCAAATTTTTTACCATATTTTCTATTGAATGGTCTGACTTTTCTTGGAAATTTATAGGACTTCTTTATAAATTATGTAATACTATAGGCTGCAAATATATTCTCCCACTCTGAACCTTGCATTTTCACACTTTTAATAGTATATTTTAATAAATATATCATGAAGATACTCTCTCATATTATCTTCTAGATTCTTTACTGTTTTGCTTTTTATATTTAGAAATCTAAGTAATACTATTTTTTAAATGTCTATCCATTTATCCCAGTATCATATAACGAAAAGATTATTATCTCCTCATTGATTTTTCAGAGACATCTTTACACATGTTTATATATGCCTATATATGGACTCTCCATTTTGTTTTCTTATCTATCTAGTTTCCTCCAATACCACAATGTCTCTATTACTTTTCTATTGCTGCCATTACAGACAAGCACAAACTTAGTGGTTTCAAACAACACTAATCTATTACTTTACAGTTCTATGGGTCAGAAGTCTGGTATTTGTCTTGCTGGGCTAAAGTTGAAGTGTTGGCAAGGCTGTCTTCCTTTCTGGGGTCTCTAGAAGATTATATATTTTTTACTTAAGTTATTAGCTGAATTCAGTCTCTCATTGCTGTTGGGCTGAGGGCTATTCTCAGTTCCAGAGGCTTCTTGCATTCCTTGGCTCCATCTTCAGAGTCAGTAATGTTGAGTTGAGTCTCTCTCAGGCTTTTAAGGCTCTCCTGCCTTCTCTTCCACAATCACATCTCCCTCATCAATTCTTCTGTCTTCGTCTTCCACTTTTGTGGATTTATGCTTAGAAGAGGTAATCTGGGATAATCTTACTCTTTTTAGTTTTCTAACTTAATTACATCTGCAAAACTCATTTTATCAGAAAAAGTAACATCTTCACAGTACCTGGGCATTGGAACATGGAGATCTCTAGGAGGCCACTACTCCACCTACCACATCATCTACATTACTATGTAGCTTGGTGGTAGGCCTAGAATCTGAGTTAGTTCTTCCACTTATTAGAATAGTCTTCCCTGTTCTTAAATTTTAGGATGAGCTTGTTTAGTTCCACAACAAATTATGTGGTTGATTTGATGGGGATTGCAATGAATCTAGAGATCAATTTTGGGAGAACTGGTATGTTACACTATTGAGACCTAGTCATAAATATTTTTTCTTCACTATTATTCATATCCTTTCTACATTTTAAAAGGTTTTCTTTAATATCTCTGAATAAAGTTTTCTAGTTGCCTGTAGAGAGATCACATTTTGCTAGATTTATTCCTAAGGATTTCTTTTTTTTTATTCTATTGTACAAGATATGGCTTTTTGTTTGTTTATTTTAATAAATTCTGGTTTTAACTCTCGGACTTCACACTGGAGATCTGTAATTGTCATTAAGAATCCCTATGCTTCCAATTGAAAAACTTTCCCTTCACAGTTTATTCACATACAACTTTACCTAACCTAACTTTAGGCATTTTATTGTTTTTAGCACTAGGTTAATGACTTTATGTCATTGCTTGCATAAGTATTTAACCAAATTTTATATCTAGTTTCCTGAAATGAAAGATGCTGTACCTTCAGGATGACCTCAGGTTTATATACTAAAAGAATATCATTCAATGATTAGAATTCAGTAATTAAATTATAATTAAGGATATAAATAACAAAATCTCTGCATCAGTGCAAGTTTTACTACCACAACATAATATAGTAATGTAATATATCATTCACCTAAATTTTAGTTGATACTCCAGCTTCTAATCATTACACTTCTATCTATAACAACTTACTTATCTTTCTAAGTAAGGACACTGTTCAAATAGATTTGCATCTGGTGAGGGAAGGCTTGCTCTCTACTTCATAAGAAGGTACCTTCCAACTGTGTCTTCATGTGGCAGAAGGGGCAAGGGAGCTCCCTCAAGCTGCTTTTATAAGGACAATAATCCCAATCATGAGGGAGCCCTCATGACTTAATCATTTCCCAAAGGCCCCACTTGGTAATACTGTCACATTATTGGGGATTAGGTTCCAACATGAATTTTGTGAGGATACCAACATGCTGAGCATCACATAGGCCTAGCCCATGTTATTTACATTTTATCTTTTTCACCAAAATTACAAAGTTCTTCAATGCTTCTTCAAGTGGAACCTCCTTTACAAAGCCTTTACTCATCTCTATAGTCAGAATTAAACAGTCCCTATAAGCCTATATTTTGCTTTGGTTTGGTTTATTGAAAATAGTAGGCCTCTTGAAAATCATAATTTTTTTTATTCAACTTCTTATTTTCTGGGAACTGTGGGAGCGCCTTGAATATAATAGTCATTCACTGCTTATTTTTAAATAAACCATATTTTATTATGTGTCAGATAAACTTGTTTGGTATATTTAACTGAACTCAAGAAAGTGAAATGTCTAAATGTTTTTTTCAGATTTTATTGATCATAATTATTATGTATAAGCTAGACACAAATCAACTTCTACGTTATTCTCGTTAAAACAAACTGTGCCTTATATTCTTATTTCTTTGATCTTAAATTCTGTGAAATTTTAGAGAATAAAGAGACTCAGAATCTGACAGTTCTGGGGCTTCTATGAAACATTTGTTTCTCTAAGAAATATGTCTATGACTTAGCTGAAGATAATTTTTCCAGCAAGCCAAAAAATATACTGAGTCAGTATGGAAGAGTTAGGGATAAGGAGAAGTGTAGCTATCTTAAACGCAATATTTGATGAGAAGGACTAAAAATAAATGTTTCCAACAACTTAAAGTGTTTCTCTTTCCATACATCATGTAAATATGCGTGGCATATCCCAGTGTGGTGAGATACAGATGTTAAAAAGAAAATGTTAAAAGAAAAAGAAAAAAATGTTAAAAAGAAAAAAATAAATTCCACAAAATCTAAGGAGAGTACCAGTCTTACATCTCATAGATTAGTTAGAAAGATAGATGAATATGAATCTCTGAGTTTGAATATCTAAAACCTTTTATGACTTTATATCTTTTGCTCTCAAACACACAGTTCTTGTCATAAAAATACTTCTAATATTTTACTTAACAAAAAAGTACTCTGAACATCTATATAGATAAAAAGATTGACATATTAAATCGTATCATATCTCCAAGTAAAAGATATAGAGAAAAATAACTTTCAAAAACCAATCAGTGAGTTAGAAAAACTGCCTGAAAAACCTAGTGATGTTGGGGCCGGCCCGGTGGCGCACTGCTACAGTGCGCCGCTTGGGAGCATGGTGGCGCTCCTGCCAAGGGTTCGGATCCCACATACAGACCGGTTCCCGCTCACTGGCTGAGCGAGGTGCGGGCGCAGCACCGAGGTTTGCGGTCCCGTTGCCGGTCCTGGTCCAGTGCGGGCGCGACACTGAGGGCTGCGATCTGTTGCCAGACATGAAAAAAGACAAAAAGGAAAAAAAAAAAACCTAGTGATGTTGTGTGAGTGACTATTGTTAATTCTCTTGGAGGATAAGTAACAATTCTAGGTTAGATTAGAATGCACTTTTTTTCCTTTATGAGATTTTATCAGTCTGCTGTTTCCTTGTCCATAAATTTTTGAATAAAATCAATTGTTTCTCCTTTTTTTTTTACATATATTCTGTTCAATATTTACAGCAAATCGTATATTTAATTTCTAAAATTGTGAAGCAGGGACTATCTAATTAATTATGCTCATTCAAATGCAAATATTTTTTAATGCATAGCATACATCAGGCTCTATTTTAAATGTTTAGGATGCATCGGTGAACAAAACTAAACAGAAAAATAAATCTGATTATTTGGGACCTAGAGTCTAGGAAGAAGTTGTAGATAGAAATATAAAATACAACTAAAAGGCAAAATATGTTGTATGTTAAAAGGAGACAATTAGTAGTTCTTTTTTTTTTTTTGGGTGATTGGCAGGTATGGAACCCTGGACCTTGGTGTTACCAGCACTACGCTGTAACCATCTGAACTAACTGGTAGAATTGTGGTTACTAGATGCAGGAAAGGAGAGGGGATAGTGAGATTTTGGTTAATGAACACAAAATTACAGCTACAAAGGAAAAATAATTTCTATTGGTGGACAGTAGTGCTAGGCATCTGTAATTAACAATAATTTATTTTATGTTGTCAAATAGCTAGGAGAGGGGCTTAACTGTTCTCATCTCAAAGAAACAATACATTTTTGCAATGATGAATTTGCTAGCTACCCTGATTTGATCAATCAATACACATTATAACACAGTATTGGAACATAACTCTGTATCGCATAAATATGTACAATTAATGTTTCAATTGAATGAAACATAAAAGAAGACAACTGCTGTGGAAAAAAAAAGAAAAAAATAGCAGACCAAGTTTAGAGGGATGATGGATACTACGTGTGGGAGTGGGTAGGTAAATTTCAGAATTCAGGATAGGCATTGATAAAGTAAGTTTGAGCAAAGACTTGAAGGGTGTGATGGAGTTGATCATGTCAGTTAATGTGAGGAGAGACTTCTACAGAAAGGGAATATTATAGTATGACACAACTTGATATTTATGAATTATTTGAAGGAAAATATATTGACTATTTAGAGCAAGACTCTCATGTGAATCTAACATTTTTAATGCATTTTTGAGAGTTTATTAAGTACCAGGAAATTTGCTTGTGATGGAGTTTGGATGTATTGCCCTCCTAGAACTCATGGAAATTTGATCCCCGGTGTGGCAGTTTGAGTTACGGAAGTGGATCCCTCATGAATGGATTAATGCTCTCCCTGGGGGAGGGAGGCCTGAGTGAGATCTCACTCTATTAGTTCCCATGAGAGCTGGAAGTCCCTGGAACTTCCTCTCTTTCTCTCTTGCTTCCTCCCTCCCTGTGATCTGCTTGAACCCATCAGCTGCCTGCCGCTTTCCGCCATGAATAGAAGCAGCCTGAGGCATGTGCCAGAAGCAGCTGTCCCAGAATCATAATCCTAATAAACTTCTGTTCTTTACAAATTACTCACTCTCAGGTATTCTGTTATTTCAACACAAAACAGACTAATACAGCTTGGTTCTATACCTTTATAATATCCAATGTGATAACTACCCTTCAAGCTAGTCAATGGGATTTTATTCATCATCTTGGATAGTTAGAGTCCAGAGCCATGTTTCTTCATCTCCTCTTCATCTGTATGAATTAAAATATACCATAATTTTTATTTTTTAAATTATTTTTAAAATTTTATTTCATTAATATTATTCTCTTTTATATTCTATGATGTTGCAGAGCAGTTGGGAGAGGGAGAGGCGAAGAGGAAGGAAATGGGAGGGAAGAAGGAGGAAGAAGGAGGGGTGGGATTGAGGCCTGCGGCAGCCCCAACTTTCCCACAGAGGAGACTGGGGGGCTTCCAGTGGTGGCTTGGTCACTGACAGGCTGGGTACAGATGTCAGGGACATGTGACAAAATCCCTCACCTCCCACCTCCCTAGCTTGGGAACCTGGAGCCCTACTTGCTGTAGCTTGGTGGTCATTGCTGGGCTGAGGCTTGGTGGTCATTGCTGGGCTGGTTGCTCATGTAGGGGAGGGTATGACCTAGGCCCTCAGCCTCCCACCACTGCAGTTGGAAGAGCCCAAGTTACTTCCTGTGGCGGGTTGGTGGTCATCAATGGGCTGGTTGCTTGTGTTGGGGGCGTGACTGTGGCCTTTTGCTCCCTGCCACCCTGGCTCAGGAGAACCCAGGGTGCTTCCTATGGTGGCTCAGTGGTTGTTGCTGGGCTGGTTGCTTGTGTTGGGGTGGGCATGGCTGAGGCCCAAGGTCCCCAACCACCCTGGCTTGGGAGAGCCCAGGGCACTTCCTGCCATGGCTTGGCAGTCATTGCTGGGTGGGTTGCACTTGTTGGGAAAGTCTGGCCAAGGCCCTTGGCCCCCACCCTCAGGACTGGTTTCAAGTGTTGGGGCATGTCTGAGGTCCCTGTCCCTCCCCTCTTATTGGTTTGGTAGCCTAGGAGACTTCCAGTCCTTCTAAGTGCTATAGTTGTTCTTTGGTGAAATGAGACCTTTACTAGCTAATATCAAACTTTGTCTCTGGTTATGAGTACTTTGTTTTTTTCTTTCAGTTCTGTGTTGGATTATTAGCTGTTCCCACCACCAAACTCTGTGCTGGAACTAATTTGTTGTCCTTTGCCTACTTCTAAAATGGGGGAACTTCCTGTGAGGACCAGAACTTGAGCTCTGTGGTTGAGCTAAATTGCTGCTTTGCTGCTGATTCCCTAGGGAAGACTTTTTGTGCAGCTCAGGTTTTAGTGGTTGACTTTATAGGTATTTCCATTTCTAGTGAAATCTGGTGCACCTGGGTTGTATAGAAACACTGGTCTGGGCCTGAGTCTTTTCAGCAAACTGCACTACATGCAATTCTGTATTCCTGTCTGTTCTCCTCTGAGTGGTCCTATGCCGATTGGGGGACAGATCAGCTGTCCTGGCTGTGCCCCAGTGTTCCCCTGGAGAGCCCATCTCCCCCACTGCCCATGTTTCAAATGCTTCCCATGGTATGGGCCATGCTTCGGTCCCTTGTGATGACTCACCAGCATCTGAATGGCTCTTTTGTTTCAGTTGTGGTGGCTCCTTAGTCCTATGTGGGTCCACGAGAACCCTATTGGTGGTATTGTTGGCCTGGGGGCCACCAAGTCCCTCTTCTCCCCTGCCACCTCGAAGCAGCTTCATCTGAAAGGCACAGCTGTGGCTTTTTGCCAGCTCTTGCTCTGTGCCCTCAGCAGCTCCAGCCTGAAAATGGTTGGGATTCAAAGTGGTTGGAGGAGTTTTTTCTTTCTCTCATCATGGCTTCTCTCACCTTTATGAACTCTGTAGGTCTCTCCTCCTCTTCCCCTAAGCTCTAGTGGCCCCAGATTGGCTGTCTTTGCTTTCTTATAATTGTAAATTGGTTGATTTGTGGGAGAGAGTGACACTAGGGACTGTCTATTCTGCCATCTTGACTGGAAATGCACCATAATTTTTAAGCAAAAGTCCACATTTAGGTCCCTGTGAATTTGAACTTAGTACAATAGGAAACATTACCAATGCTTTTGATCATATTAATCATTTTGGCAGTAGAATTGAAGCTGATTACCATGTCCCTTTTCCAATTGGCTATATTTACAGAAAAATCAAGGTCTTTCCAATTTGCACAATTAATCAGTCGTCTTTATACTGGACTGTAGGTCCTTCTAATTTAGGCCCTAGGCAGGCCACTCTCCTCCTTTTAACTTTTTCTTTCTACACTATATAATAGCATGATTTATGTGGTTGTGCTTTGATTCTATTTTGTCTTTCTAGCTTATCCCTACTACAATAGATAGCTAATGGTATCTTTTAATTAAAATAGATGTTAACAGTGAGGATCGCATTTTAACTTCTAAAAAGCTAACTAATATTTTGTACTTTATTTGTTTAGTCAACACAAATATTTAATTTTTACAATTCTGTATACATATAGTTGAACACAGATCCATCTAGGATAAATTGGGTCTTTTGTCATTCTGGAGTAGGGGAATGAAAAGGAAATTTGACCTAATTGGTTTCATGAAGAATTCAATGACTAATACTTTTTCAATTTTTTGCTGGGTTTCTTAGACAGTGACAATGGTAGATGGCTACTTTACCATACTGTTCTCTAAGTATCAAAAGTTGCAAATTTAAATCCTTTTTTTATGGTAAAGGAAAAATATCCACTGTTCCCCTATTTGTCATCCATTGATCCCCACTAATTCTAATTCTATTAAATAAATCAGTAAAGTATTGATTTATATTTTCTCAGTGCCTAGTTATATCTTTTCTGACAAGTACATTTTCAAAAAAGTATCCTAAAGTACTGATTCCTCTTTACTGTACTCTATTTGGTGTTTTAAATAATAGACTTAGATGAAAATATGTTTTATTGAAAACTTAAAAGTATCTTTGGCACTTGAGGATTGAAAATTATTTAATAAAAATATTTAATAAACTTCTTTTCTTATCTTCTTTCTTTTTCCCTGAAAAAACCTAAAAACTGGTTACTTGATTTTCAAATTTGCAGTTACTTCTATTAAAGCCAATCTCTCTGTGATTCCTTCTCTCTCTGGTTCAGTCTTTCACTGGGTGTTTGTGATTTATCATCCCAATGCCCTTTAAACTCATAGTGATCAGATGTCATAAAACACCTTTCCTCCACACTCCCCACAAGACTTGCAGTTTATCATGCATTACCTATTTTGTTGAATGGCACCATCATCCATCATTTTTCTATAAATGTTTTGGACATATTTCTAATGTTAATCAATTATAAATTATGTATATATGAGTCCCATTTTTCGTTCTTGTTATCTATGTAATCTTCCTTCCTCTGGATTTTTAAAATAACCTCTGTACTGTCTCCTTTTCTCCCTCCAATCTATTCCCTATACTACTGCCAGTATGAGCTTTCAAAACTAAGTCTCATTATGTTACTGTTCTGCTTACATTTCTTTATTTCTATTATATCATCCGTAAGGGAAAAAAAATCAAATTCTTGGGTTGGAATTCAAAGTTTTCTAAGATCTAAGCCCTGACTATGCATCAATACTTATTTCCTGCCCTATGAGACACATCTCATGTAGTTGTATTTTCTTGAATAGGCTGTATTGTAGTTACTCCTTTAAATACAATTTATCTCCTATTTGACCTTGAAGCTACTGAAGACTTGAATTCTATTTCACCAATCCTTGCGTGCAGGTCTTTAGTGCCTGACACATTCTTGTTTTGTCATGTTAAATTTTCTGATTCTTTTAAACATTGTATTATATTTTGACTTAACCATTTTTAAGGGTCACTGTAGCTTAGCTGGTCACTTGATAAAGCAAAACGAGCAGTGATATGGGAATCAGAATTTCTGGATTATCATTTTTGAATTACCATCTACTAGCTATATGACTGTTTAAAAACCAAACTCATTATCTGTCGAGTAGGAGGAATATCCATGCCCTGCCTACCTCCAGGTTGTTGTGAGGATCACACATGATGTCCTTTATAAAGATGTTTTGTGCATGGTAAAACTCAATAGAATAGATATACGTTAAAACTAGGTAAAGATACTCAAGTCTATTTTATCTTCTCAGTAAACAAATCATATTAATAATAAATTTGTTTGAATAACAGTGTTATATATATATACATACCTTCTATGAAAAAAAATTTTCTGCTTGTGACACTTTTGAAAAATTACTCTTTGTTCTTATGAAGAAGGGTGTGTGTGTGTGTGTGTGTGTGTGTGTGTGTGTGTGTGTGTGTGTACACATATGGTTATTACTTACTATGATAGGGAACAGTTACAAATCTCTCCTGTGTTTTATTGAGGATTTAATAAAACTATGTTTGTTTCATGATTTGCACACATATAAAAAACCCAAATATTTTTATGATTCCTTTATTACATCCTCTGTATAAAATAATTAATATTAAATAGTAAATTAAAGTTATATAGAGTGAAAATTTCAGGATCACAACACTGATTCATTTAAAACAATTTCAATGACAACAAAATTAGGAAAAAAAATTAAAATAGTGTTCTTTGAATTGCATCAGTAAGTTTCTAAATACCAAATAGTCCTCCTTGCCTCTCAGATATTCCCCTTTTTTCTTTTTTCTTTTTTTTTTTTTTTAGTTTTATTTTAAAGGAAGGAGAGAGATGGGGAGGGGAGTTGAGACACTGATGGATGTTTTAATTCAGAAAGCAGCTTTCCGAGTCTTGAATGTATCTTGCCAATTATCAACAGTAGCTTTACTTTCACCCTCAGTTCATTGCTTCAGTGTGAGAAGAGAGCCAACAAGTGATACTGGTGTTGCTTGCAGACACTGACATGACCCAGGAAGTGTTATCTGTGGAAAAGTGACAGTGCTACCACCTGGAACAGGAATGATTAGCTGCCGTGAGGTAGGAATATTTATTAGAATCTTAAACTTTTGACATCAGTTTTGGAGACAGGTGAAGAAGGCGCTGAATTATAATAATCACTTCCTATCCTGGCCTGCACTGCAGTCCATAATTTGCTACTTTTACAATTAACTGTTCAGTCCCATGAATTCATTTTTTATTCACCAATATAAAGCAAGAATGCTTATTCTGAATCTAAATACTTTGCAAATACCAGGGCTACTTAATCTCTCTAATTTTCTAATATTCTTAATGTTCATATACTGCAAACTATATAGATTTTAAAGTAATTTATTATGATTTTATTTAATGTCTTATTTTTATTGTAGTCACAAGTTCCTAGAAAAATTACAGTATTTTAGAATGACTGGCCAATTTTAGAGTAGATTTTTAGAGTAGAACTAGCCAATCTTTTCTTTCTTCTCATCTCCTTATGATTCCCCTTCTTGAGCCTCAGTTTATAATTTAAGCATAAAACAAAATACTGTATATAAAACAAAAATTCCTTGGTAAAGATTGATTATTGAAGTCAAACCCATGTCTAAAGGTGTTTTGTTGGTGCATTTGCAGGTTGCTTTTGGAAAAGAAGTCAATATTGATATTTATATTCTCTTCACTTATCATTCTGACTCACCTTTCAGCAATAGCAGTAATATTAACCTGTTATTGAGCCCTGACTATTACCTGAGTCTGCTCTAGAGGCTTTATATGCAATTTCATATCTAATTCTCATAACTGTGCTACAGATGACAACACTGAGGCCCAGACAGACTAATTTTCTCATATGCACAAGTTCACCTGACTGACTCTAAGACCACTGCTCCTTCTTTAACTAAACAGAACTTCTCAGATTTTATCTTCTAAAATTTATTTTCTATGTTGGTACTCTATTTTGCACTTCGTGAGATTTTCAAACGACTTTCCTCTTCCATTTTTCTCCCAAGATACATACAGTAGAGAATGTTAGAGCAGATTAGGCAACTATGCAGGAGGAAGGGGCCTGGGGTTTCAGACTTAGGTTTCAATCATGGTTCAACTAATTTTTGACTAGAAACCCTCAACACAATACAATCATTCTAAGTCCTAATTTTCATATGTATACATTGAAGATGGTAATAAACCGGATCTTTCATGAGGATTCAATGTGATAATACATAAAATATTGCTACAATGTATAACATGGTTCTTCACACACTGGCATACTTAATATAAATCTATTATTATGTGGCATTTGATTTAATGTTGGCTTTTTCATTTAAAAATATAATTTTGTATGTGACTTTCAAATCACTGACTTTTTTGTTCATTGATGACACTTTTTTATGTGGAGATTTCTGGAAGTAATTTTGATATTACTACAATAAAAGATTCTTTGAGAAAAATAAAAACTTACTTCCAACGTTGAGACTTAAATAACAGAGCTGTGGTGAGTAGAGGTCCTTAGATAGAAAAGCATGACTGTAAATAACTTCAATAAATTCTGTTTGTGTTGGATGCAGTAATTTCTCTAAAGTCATTGGTTTACAGATTATGCGTTCAAGCCCTTTAAACTTCTAATTTCTGTGTATTTTAGAAGCTAATTGGCACATGCTTTTTATTGATTTCAACACATGAATTAATTTGGTATTGCATGTGCACCATTTTACGAGGCATTGGAAATATGTCCCTTTTTTTGCTGGTATCACACTATCTTATCTACTTTTGAAGATTTATTGAGATAGTGTATAGTCTTTGAATGATCAGTACTGGATTATAGCTGGTGATATGCCAGTAAATATTTAACAACCATTCTTTAGGATAAACGAAAAATACACAAACACAGAAAAGTGTTTTATGTTGTTTGCTAATTTCCTTGGTGTAAACACTCCTACCATAACTCATTTCAAACTATCAATGTGATGTCACTAGACATGGAGCTGGGAAGAATTCTAGCCCATTGCTAGATACAGCTGTAGGCAAATGTGCTTCACAAGCCAATCAATGCATTTGGTGTGTGGCCTTTGTTGCTGAACCTGTGCTCCGTATAATGGCAGAAAATTAGGAAGTAGAAACAAGTTGCAATAAGACAAATGGAATTGCAATATCTTTTAGTTACCAGATTACCCATGTTATAGTATTTCTTATAGAAGAGGTAATAACTTGGACTCGTATGTGCTAACTTGCTCTATGTAATCTTTCCATGTTAGAAATGTAATACTCTTGAGTTAGAATAATTTAGTCCAAAGGCACTGCTCTATCAAACAGGACCATTTTGAAATTTACCAACCTATTCTGCTTTATTTTCTATTAAATTTAGGTGCACCTTACAAAGAGAGGATTGTGGATTATAAGAAAAAATAATCAACTATAGAAAACAAACCATTAATGTTATCTTACTAGATATAAGGGATTTCTAAAACTCTGCAATGAAACAATTCATCAGTGAAAGTGGCCCTAAAGTTAAAAACACACATAATTGAGAAAATTTTATTTTTATTCTGATTTGAATTTTTCCCCTTTTATTTCCCAAATGAGATAGCTATATGCCTTCTTTCTAAAGTATAAGCAAGTCCTGGTAATATATCTTTGACTTAATTGGTTGAAATATCTTTGGATCAGTTATTGTTTACATAATTAAAAATAAAAATAAAGTCAAATATTGTAGAGTAAGATGATATGGTTAGAATTGGTAAATAATTTTTATGCCGCTTACTATACATGTTCCAATGTTGAATACAATGTCTTGCCCTTTAAAGGATTTTCTCTTTACGTATTTTTTAAGTTGATGGCAAGAATTTCCAACAATTTTCACCTAAGTGGACAACCTGGTCATTAACATTTACTTCTATCTCTCTCACCAAATCTTGCCAAGTTTACCTCTACATATTTTTAAAATTAGTTTCTTCTAATCTTTCCTTACAAATATGTTATTAAGACTTCTTCAAATCTTTGCTGTATTTATAAATGGGAATAACAGTTATAATAATGTTATCACGTTGTGATGATTGCGATCACATATATCAAGGACTTAATTAAACCAGAATCTGATACATAGTAAGTACTTAAAAAATGTTAACAGTAATTGTTATTTTTGTCATCATCATTATCATCGTTATCATTAGTAATTGTTATTGAGGGTCTTTTATATGTCATACACCATTTCAGGTTCTGGAAATAAAGTAGCAAATCAAACAAGTTTTCTATTCTTTTGAAAAGTAAATTCTAGTGGGTGAACAAAGAAAATACAATAATGTAGATTATGGTAGTTAGCAATAAGTGCTATGTAGAAAAAGAGAGTAAAGGGATAGAAAATGATGCACTATGGGGTGGTAGAGAGGGAGCTGCTACTTATATAGGCTGTCTAATAAGGTGGAATTTGTACAGTGCCCCTAATGATGTGCAGGAGAATGCCTTGTGGATGACTGAGGAAAGAGCATTCCAGGATGCAGAAATACAAAGTGCAAAAGCCTGAGTACATATTGTGTTCATGAATGACCACTGAGGCCAGGGTGACTGGAACAGAATAAACTAGGAGGAGGAGGTGAAGAGGACATCACAAAAAGAAGGCAGGAGAAGTTCATATGAGGCCTTATTTTAATTTTTCTGTTTAAGTAGTTTTTCTGCTTTCTTTTTGCCCCATTCAAATTCACAGTTTGCAAAGCCACCAGCTGTCTTTCTATAAGGCAATTTAACCACACTACTCCTTTGCTTAAAAGCTTTTCCCATCACTTACAGGGCGCCTTTCATTAACATGCAAGGACAGCCCTGATCTGCTTCCTAGGCACATCTAATCAGGTGGTGCCTTTCAATTTGTGCTTCCAAGTCCTCAAATTGTTTTGGTTTTCCCCAAGCACACCATACTTGTTTTGTTAGCATTTACTGTCCCTTATTACTGGAATATCTTTTTCTCTTTTCTGTGTCTAATAATCTTTATTTACCTACCGAAATTCAGTCCAACTCTCCTTTTCTTTGGGTAATCATTTCTAATCAACTCAGTTTTGGAATAGCTGTCCCTTCCTCCTTTTCACATAATCTGCACACATTTGTAATCACTGTGTCTATCTCTTCCATTAGGCTTGGTTCTTCTTAAAATTAGGTAATGGGTCTTATCTTCAGGACTAATTCATATAATAGAAACTCAATATTTATTTAGTAGTTAAATAAATGAATACACAAAATATGACTAAGAGAATTTTCTGATGTTTTCCACTATAAAAGAATGTCTACATACCATTCCAAATGTTTCAAAAATTTTACAGGGAAATGGGAGTGGTGTGTTCACCTTTTTCATATTATACACTTTAATATTCTCTTTAGAATTGAAACAAACTGAAGCACCTGCCTGAGACTCTAAATTACTTTCATTAACTTCACCACGCATGTACCAAAAGTAGCTTTACAAAACCTTCTTACACACTTACTAATATTTCTAGAGATATTCTTTTTCAGACTGGCACATTCAGTATCGAGGCATGAAGAATTTGTTTTTGCTAGAACCATCATTTTAGAACTCAGATCTTTTACTCTGAGCAATGAATGTCCTAAACTTGTTCTAAATGCTCTCCAGTGATTCAAGAAACCGCAAGACAACTGCTCATGTTGAAAAAGATCACTCCTTCATGTTCAGATAAACATTTTGATAACCCTGACTAGAACTCAATTTTATAGTTGAGACAAAATAACCCATTTCTATTCATACGTTCTTACTTTTCAAAATGGTAGTTGCTGACCTCAGGAATAAGAAGTCAGCAGGAAATGATACAGTCAATTAAAAAAGCACCATTTAATAAAGAATTACACTTGAGGACAGAAGAATTTTTTTTTAAATATTATTTTTTTGATTTGTTCCTCTAGCAGTTCTCTGGATTCAGTACTTACCTCAGTGAAGCATTTTGTAACAACTCAATTTAAAATCTACAGCAGAACTTTCAATGTCCACTCATAATCCAATGCACTTTCAATTAACAGATAACACAAGATTTTAATAAAAAAAATTATTATAATCATAAAATTGTATATCAGAAAAATGCCCTCAAGCTCATCTTTACTTCTTTGTGCTATCTGGAATTGTATGCCGTAACTCTGAAATATGGGGTTATCACATCAAATAAAAGCATAAACCATTTTCACTTCTCCAGTTTAATTGGAACAAGCTTTTTTCAAAAAAGAAATGTGGCCGAATGCTTATTAAATGGCTTTAAAAAATACATCATTATCTTCCAGAATTTGTAAGGTCTCTGGAATGTCAAGTTCAGAGTTTATTTATTTTTTGTGCTTGAATAACTAGAAAAATTGTGCACTGAACTTATCAATGATTAGTGGTTATTTATGGTGCAGCATGTTTCTCTCATTGTGTGTGTAAATGCAAGAGCATTTCTTTCTGCAATTAAGGGGTCTTATACACTTTTTCCTTTATGGTCTTAAATTATTACAAAAGTGTTTGTAGTTTCTTAAGGGTAACTCATCAAGAAAAATAATAACAATCACAATTTTAAATTATTTTGGCATATTAACATTTTATGAAAATAATTATTGAAATAAATAAAGCAACAATTTATAAAAGAGTCAACAAACAGGGAAAGACAAAATATTGTTCCTGAAGCTGGACTGGCAGAAAGCTTAGAAATTGACAAGTTATTATACTCATTTCTGATCTAGGGATGCTAGGAAACTCTTTTTAACATATTTTTCTGGTATTACTAAGTGAAATTTCTCATTAAAGAGCAAAATTTAAATTTGACAAATCTATCAAGCCTATAATATATTCATGCATGTGTGTTTAAAATGATATACATGTGGTCAAGTCATGACACTTCTCTATAATATAGTGTAGTGGGAGAGAAAGGGCATATTCCCATATTCATACAAAATGGAAGATAATAAACAGACGTGGTGAAATACACACACACACACACACACACACACACACACACACACACACACACACACTAGTCCCAATTGAGGGGAAGGGAAATGAAAAAAGAGTCATGGATGAGGTGAATTTAGAAGAAGAAGGAGTTGTAGAGGCAGCCATGTTGGTAAGAGAGGAGCAGGAGTTCATGAAATAGTAAAAGACCTGAGATAGGAAAACATAGGCCATACCCACTGGAAAGCAAGCTCTCAGTATGACTGATGCATATAACTCACTTTTCTGGGGAAGGTCATGTGGAAACGCCAATTTAGATATGGAAATAGTGAACTATGGTTGCCATGGTGAGTCATCTGCACATTATCAGTAGCCAAGGAGGAGAAATAAAACTTTTCGAGTATGGGATTAACGAGATTTTCTTTGGTAACGCCGTATAGACTCGATTATAACAGAGATCGAACAATTATATACTGTTGGCAGACTACAGATATAGGTTGCCTACACAGCAGCAGGCATAAATCTCCCGGAGTTTATTAAGTGTTCTGTAGAATACAGGGAGAAACATTAGAATGTATGCAAACTTTTATCTAAATCATGAGAGCATTTTGTTTTTACAACTTAATACATAGCTTGTCGTTGGAACTCTTGCTCATTTTATAGAGCATATGTTCTCAGGGAGGCTTGATTTCCACAGGGTAGACATTGTGGTCCTCACTGTTGCATAAGCTTTCAGCTTATTTTGATGTCCTATAATTGTGTACCACCGTATCCTAAATATGGTCAGTGTTAAAATGTGTTTGAATTGTAAAGTTATAGTTTTTATTGGGATAAGTCATTATTATGAAAATCTGGTAACATTTTACTAGCTATTTCCACGTAGCCCTTAAAAGAAGTGTCAAACTTAAAACTCAGTTATGTATTTTTATTTTATAAAAAACTGTGCTGTGAATGTGTTGACATTTTATTGAATGACAAGTGACTGTCAGTAATAACCTATTGATGAGATATTATAAAATTGAAAAAAATAAATGTAAAATTCTGTCAACAGAAAGGTGACCTTTCTACAATGAGTGAGAAAGTTAATGCTTTGTAAACTTGTGCTATGGGCAGTGTCATTTTAAAACAGGTGTTAGGAATTGTGTCAGTTATGTAATTTTATTGGCATAATAAGGTTAGTAAGTTACCATTAAAGTCTCTTTTAACACACAAAAATAAAAAAAAGACTGTTGGAAATAATAGCATTTTCTTATATCTTTAAAAGTCTTGTAGATGAAGATGTTCAAGAGAGGTTTAAACTAATTTACTTTTAAAAAATTATTATTGAAACATAATTCATTATATATATATATATCTGTGGGGTACAGATTTGAATATTAATACATGTGTATAAATGTGATGATCAAATCAGGATAATTAGTATTTTCATGTTTACAAAACATAATCAATCTTTGTGACCTTTAACTAATTTCTCTCTAACCTCCTCCTCCTTCTCTCTTCCCACCTCTAATAACCACAGTTCTGTTCTCTTTTTTTTGTTTTGAAAGTTCAATGTATTATTGTGATTACTTTCTTTCTTCCTTTTAGCTCCCACTTATGGGTGAGGACATGCAGTATTTCTCCTTCTGTGCCTGGCTTATTTCACTTAAGGTAATTTTCTCTAAGTACATCTGTGTTGCTGTGAATGACAGAATTTCATTCTTTTTTATGGCAGAGTAGCATTCCATTGAGTATATATATCATATTTTCCTTATCCAGTTGTCTATTGATGGACATTCACGTTGATTCCAACTCTTGCCTCCTGTAAATAGAGCTGCAATAAACATGGGAGTGCAGGTATCCCTTTGATATGATAATTTCCATTCTTATGGGTATGCACCCAGTAGTGAGATTGCTGATTGTATGGTAGTTCTATCTGTAGTTGTTTGAGAAACCTCCGTACTATTTTCCGTAATGGCTGCACTAATTTACAGTCTCACAGTGTAGGAGAGTTCCCCTTTTTCTGTATCCTTTATGGCATCTGTTATCTCTGTCTTTTTGATAATAGCCAGTCTAACCGGGGTGACATGATATCTCAAAGTGTTTTTGATTTGCATTTCCCTGATGATTAGTGATGTTGAGCATTTTTTCATATACCTGTATGTCCTCCTTTGAGAAGTGTCCATTCAGCTCCTTTGCCCATTTTTTAAATTGGATTATTTGGGTTTCTTTGTTTGTTTGTTTTTTGTTTTCTGTTTTGTTTTGTTTTTTACTGTAAAGTTGTTTGAGTTCCTTGTATATTCTGGATATTAATCCCTTGTCAGATGCATAGTTTTCAAATATTTTCTCCCATTCTGTAGGTTGTCTTTTCACTCTGTTGACTGTTTCCTTTGCTGTGTAGAAGGTTTTAAGTTTGATATAATCACATTTGCTTATTTTTTTCTTTTGTTTTCTGTGCTTTGGGGTCTTATTCATAAAGTCTTTGCCCAGTCCTACATCCTAGAGTGCTTCCCCTATGTTTTCTTAAAGGAATTTTAAAGTTTCAGATCTTATATTTAACTTTTTAATACATTTTGAATTTATTTTGTTATACGGTGAGAGGTACATTCTTCTACATATGGATATCCAGTTTTCCCAGTACCATCTGTTGAAGAGATTCTCCTTTCCCCACTGTATGTTCTTGGTGCCATGTTGAAGATCAGTTGGCTGTATATACATGGGTTGATTTCTGGGTTCTCTATTCTGTTTCATTGATCCATGTGTCTGTTTTTATGCCAGTATCATGCTATTTTGATTACTATAGCTTTGTAATTTAGTTTGAAGTCCAAGAAGTGCAATTCCTCCAGCTTTAGTTTTATTTTTGGTTTTTTTGGTTTTTTTTGCTTAAGATTATTTTGGCTATTTGGGGTCTTTTGTTGTTCTATATGAATGTTAGATTGTTTATTCTATTTCTGTGAAGAATGTCACTGGTATTTTGATGGGGATCATATTGAATCTCTAGATGGCTTTGAGTAGTATGGACATTGTTACTGTGTTGATTCTTCCAATCCATAAACAAGGAATGTGTTTCAATCTTTTGATGTCCTGTTTGCTTTCTTTCAGCAGTGATTTGTAGTTCTCATTGTAGAGGTCTTTCACCTCTGGTTAAGTGTATTCCTAGGTATTTTATTTATTTATTTATTTTTCAGTGACTCCTTTAAATGGGTTTGCTTTCTTGATTTCTTTTTTTGCTAGTTTGTTGTTGGAATATTAAAACACTAGTGATTTTCGTATATTGATTTTGTATCCTGGAACTTTACTGAATCAGCTCTAAGAGTTTTTTGGTAGTGTCTCTTGGGTTTTCTATATATAAAATCATATCATCTGCAAATAGGGACAATTTAATTTAATCTTTTCCAGTCTTGATGCCCTTTATTTATATCTTTTGACCAGCTCAGGTTAGAGCACAGCTTTATAACAACACCAAGGTCATGGATTCAGATCCCCATACCAGCCAGCTGCAAAAAAAAAAAGTTCTTGGAAAAGTGGAATTAAAGGATAAATTTACTGTTTCAAAAATTTTCTGTTTGTTTGGGGCCGGCCCAGTGGCGCACTGGATAAGTGCGCCGCTTGGGAAGCACGGCGGCGCTCCCGCCCGAGGGTTCGGATCCCACATGTGGACCGGTTCCCGCTCACTGGCTGAGCGAGGTGCGGGAGCAACACCGAGGGTTGCGGTCCTGTTGCCGGTCCCCGGTCCGGTACGGTGGCAACACTGAGGGTTGCGATCCGTTGCCGGACACGGAAAAAGACAAAAGACAAAAAAAGAAAAAAAATTTTCTGTTTCTTTCCAAATACTTATTAGCAACATTTCAATAAAAACTTGTGAATAGCTGGTTGTTTGGGTTAGATATGCTAACTAACACAGTCATCACCAATAATGATGGCTTTCTTCCTTCTACATCTATACATCTCTCACGGTATATTTTTCAGGTGTGACAGTCCTTAAAACACAGTTGTAAAATAAACTTATATTAGAACAAAGTTTATAAATTGGTAATCCACAAATTTCTAGATAAAGCTGATCAAAAATAGAGATGCATAATCAATCGCTTTTCTTTCAATAAATTATTATCAATATTATATTTTAGTTGCACTTAGAACTTTTTAAATAATTTAAAATTAAAACATATTATATGTATATTTCTTTTAAATTCTCCATCTGCACACACACATCATAATGCATATAATATTTACAATGACATGACATTTATAACTAAACCCATATATATATTTGAAAAGGCCCATGGCCTAGCTTAGTAATTTATATACTTTATACCTATGTATGCTTTTTCTCAAATAAAATTTTCTTGAAGATCCAACCACATATGTTAATAAACACAAAATTATTTTATTGAAGATGGATTTGCTCTGGGCTTTGGGGCATATGTGAGAAATACCAATCATTCAGCACCCTTTTCTCCTGACTTCTTTCAGCAGCTGGAAAGCCTTGGACCTTGGTAGCACAGCTTGAAAAGCATTAATCTAAATGACAATTAAAGATTGCTTTTTTTTTTCAATTTAATTTAATTTTACTTCTCAAAATATGGTGCACTTGATTTTCATGCCCCTTTACCCATTCTTCCCCCCTGCATATCGTATCTGTGCACTTGGATTAAATAGTTCAAGAAATTTTTGTGGCTATTCTGTCTTCTTTCCCCCACCCTTTATTTGTTTGTGTGTTTATTTATTTATTAATTTTTAGCTCCCACAAATAAGTGAGAACATCTGACATTTCTCTTTTTGTGCCTGACTCATTTCACTTAATATAATTTTCTCTAAGTCCATCCATGTTGTTGCAGATGGTAGTATTTCATTCTTTTTTATAGCAGAGTAGTATTCCATTGTGTAGATATACCACAGTTTCTTATCCACTCATCAGATGATGGACATTTGGGCCAGGTCCAGCTCTTGGCTATTGTATATAGAGCTGCTTTCAGTTGGGTGATGGTGTATATGAAATATTCCAACTTTTGTATTTTTTTACATTTCATTTCTAGATTTGTTTTTTCTCTCCTTTCTATTGTAGCAATCCAGTCTTTTCTTCCCAGAAACATCCTAACAGCATAGAGCCCCATTTATAGGTTACCAACCACCAACAAAAACCTAAATTTTTACACTTACTATTATTTCTAAATTTAAGATCAATCAAAACTATCAAACTCTTAAAACAGAAACCCATGTATAGGGATTAAGGGAACAAATTCAGGCATTCCACTTTTCATCTCCTGACCTCCCTTCATTTTGAAGGTATTTCTGGAAATCCTCTAGTATACAGATCCCCTTGATGTAGAAAGCAGTGAATGCAACATGAGGGATGATTGGACTGGACTCAGGAGCTTGATCCACCCTTGAACTCTATCGTTATCCATCTAGGGGAGGTATTGAGAATAATTCATACCTCGGGAAGTGTTTTTCTGACTATCAGAAGACACTCATTTCAATGATCATTTCTCCTGAGCTTGATGTTGGTGCTGATAGATAATGGCTAACAGGGAATGATTTTCCAGTGACAGACTATTACAAGTGTGAGATAAAGAAAAGTCAGTAGTTGGTACAGTTCTCCTAGACTCATGCTCAGGTGGACGAATGCACACCTTATACTCTGCCTTTGTGATTTAATTCTTTGTGCATATTTAACAATTTAATGGCATTTAAAAAAAACATTACATAGAATCAAGAGATATATTTTCCTGGTATATATTCACGGCACAACAATTATGAGTTATTTAAAGTACAATAAGTACTTCTGAATTTTCTTATACTTAAACTATAATTCTACTTAAAAGCAAGTATTAATTCAGAACACAAATAATTCAAACAGGAATACATGCACATAGTGAAAATTTCATTAACTTATTGATAATTGTAATGCAATACCTTTATGCATATTCCTTTTAAAGTCAGTGGACATAAAATTGTACAGTAACTAATATCTAATGCCTCCTTTTGAGAAATATCCCTCTTACCCTTTATGGAGCTGTCAACCAAATTATATAGCACCATCTATCCAGCCACAGGGTTGGTTATGTGGTTCAGGTTGGCTAATCAGAAACCTCTTTTCCCAAGGTACAATGTTTGTATAGATATTGTCTTATGACCAAGTGTGTTCATTCAAGGTATTCCATGTACATTGAAGCAAGTGAAAGCAAGAGGGATAGCTAGAAAGAGAGAGAGGTGGTTATATGGTTTGAACCTTATGCCTCTAGACTTTTATGTGTGCATATGCATATATGTTTTCAGAAGAAAAATATTAATGTTCATGTGTGTGTAGTGACTGTAACAAACCAATGGAGAGAGAGAGAGAGAGAGTTTAAATAGAAAGAATCCACAACTACATGATATTGCTAGCTTGCTATTGGGTCTCATCTGGGTAAAATCATTACATTCACATCATGTTCCAGTGATAAATTGTTAATAATTTATAACTCTGTTGTTATTCATATTACTCATTAAATGAAATATTGCATGCAACATACTTAACACAAAACTGCTGAGAAATGAATTGAAGGTTGAAATTTAGCTTATTAAGCAGCTGATGTGTGAATTAAATTTGATCATATATCCATATTTTAATAGGTAATAGTTAACATTATTTAGACCCTTTTTCACCTTCTTTCAACTCCGAAAAAGCGAAAAGTTTAATTTATAAATTTTTAGTAGAATTTCTTATTCAAATATTTGTTTGTTTGCTTCTTAACTCATGTAAAATTGTCTGCACCTCATCATAGAGATTTGGAGCTGACATAGATCCAATGCTAAAATATGAGACCAATGTATTACTGAATTAACACTGCTCACAGCTAATAAGCTATTTTTTCATGGCTATTTGGGGTCTTTTGTTGTTCTATATGAATGTTAGATTGTTTATTCTATTTCTGTGAAGAATGTCACTGGTATTTTGATGGGGATTTTTCATTTATAGACATGTTTTATGTAATTTATTTCCTTTCCCTTCTTACCAAGAGATATCTCTAGTAGCCCAGACAGTTGGGAAATAATAATCATCAGTTGATATTAATATTATTGGTATATCTGGAAGAAGAAGGAAATTAGCAATATACCTAATAAATAGAATTAATGTTTTACAAACAATAGGAATAAAAATAGAAGAAATACTTTACTGATTTGCATGGAATAAAAAAAAATCACGTTTTCCCGCAAAACCCCTTTATGCTACTAAACTCACATTAACAACGTTAATCTCCACCTACCAGCCATGTTTAAAAAGAGACTTAGGTCTGAGACTTTGGTATCCATAGTATACACAGCTTTTTAATCTACAATTCTGGCTATAGTAACATTTTTAGAGGCTTTAAATATATTCTTGAAAATTAGTTTTAACTATTTGGACTTTTAAATAATATTTGAGTTCTCTGCTACAATAAACAATTAGTAGGTAGAGTGACTTAAGACTGTAGACTTTTGCCCTAGGCTGTATGGGTTCAAAACTCTGCTTTATGATTTACTACCTGGTGAGCATAAACAAGTTTCTCAATCTGTAGTTCAGTTTTCTCACCTGTAAAATGGCAGTAATAATAGTACTTTCTTCTTAGAAAAATGTGAAATCTATGTTAGTTGGTATTTATAATGTACTTAGAACTGTCTAAAGCATATTAATCATGATGTGGTGGTGGTTGTTACCATTACCATCATTGTCTTTCTCCTGTATACTCAGTTTTCTTCTGATTTACCTTTTCTGTTAGTGTTATCAGTACAAAGACTAAAATATAAAACCATTTCTTATTTTATTTCTTTTTTTACTTCAAACCCAGTAACTGCCTAACTATTATGATTTTCCTCTTTGATGTGAACATCATTTGCATATTATTTATTGTTTATTCCCATCATAACCAATGTAGTTCAGAACCTTATTGTTCTTACTAACACAATTATGTGAACCTTTTACTTGAACTTCTGCCAGCCTTTCTTCAGTATTTTTAAAGTGCCTTCTTTAGACTTTTTAATCCAAAATGCATACTACTGACAAAGCAATTATTCTAAAGTATGGCTATAATCATAAGGAAATCCTGTTTAAAATAATGTTTTCTTATTAGACACAAAATAAAATATAAATAACAGAAATCATGACAGGCCCTCAAGGAGCTTACTGCAATGTAATTTCCCAGATTCATTTCTTATGATTCCCCTTCATAGAGTACATGTTCCCAGCCAAGCAGAATTAATTAGTATTTCCAGGATACAGGAGCATAATTATAACTTAATATTAAATTGTTAAAATCAGTTTTGGAGACTCCACTTATAAGAATTGACATACAAACTGGAAAGTAAATAGAACAAAGGGTAAATTAAAATACAATAATGTGAATAATGAATAATAATAAAAAAACTAATGACTCTGTCTCAAAGAAAAAGAAATAAGAGACATCTTCAAGTATTTAAAAGGATATACCACGAAAGGAAAATTTGACATATCCCTTTAAAACCTCAATAAATGGATGTACAGATGAATGAGGGACAGATTTCAGTACAAGTGAAGGAAAAACTTTCCTGCAGATAGACTACACCCCATTTTTTTTTTTTTACTGGAAGTGTTTAAAAATATGTTTTATGTTCTAATAGTCTGAAAAAGAGATTTGCGTAAAATTGCCTGGATGGTTTGCTTTAAAAAAGTGTGCTTAAAATAGTTGGCCCATTTTAAGAACTTTTAGGCAATATTTTATGTCTATATATGTGCCTTCCTTGTAGGGAGAGGGACAGTGGTTTTCATTATTCTCAAATGTCTCAGCATATTTTTATTCCATCTATCTTTCTATCTAAAAAGACAAAAAGCAAAAAAAAAAAAAAAAGAATACTAAGTATCGGTACACTAATATTAATTATATAATTATTTTAATTGTTTTCTTCTAGAAATTTCCATAACAAAAATGGAAGAAAATGGGGAGGAAATGGACAAAATGAAGTTTTAAATAGACATTATTACATTTCAAAGCATATATTTATTTTCTATTTAAGATTTTATATAGGAGAAAAATAATAACTTCACTCTTATAAATACTTTGCCATGAAAATAAACAAAATTGAATCTGTTCTTGGCCATGAAGGACTAACCAGTACATGATATTCACTTTTGATGTCGCTATATCACTAGACAAAATATATGAGAAAACTTTTTTAGAAACTTCGTCAATAGGCAGTAAAAAATGATGATTATGGAGACAATTACATGCTTACCTCTGCTCTCTTCCTGTAGCATGGCAGTACTTTGAGGAGGAGAGAAGGCAGACATGAATGTCGGGAGCTGCTGCAACAGTTGGAATTTATGGGACAACATATGTAGAGCAGGGAACTGTGACACATGACACCTCAAGGTGCTGTGTGAGGTACACTGTTTCTTGTTTTGTTTTGTTTTGTTTTGTGTATGGAGTATGCATACACAGAATCTTGAAGGCCTGCCACAGAGCTATCACTACAAGAATGAGAGGTAAGTGGAGACAGCCACGTTTGCACAGTGCTGTGAAATGTTGGACTTCTCACCAAGCCAGAGTAGAGAGATCTTACAGTGTACCCCAGGCATTTAGTTGAATTTGAGAAAGGGCACATTTTAGGGAAAAAAAAATGTTCCCTAGCACTAAGGACAATCTGTAATATACCTGACCTAAAAAAGAAAAAGTAGAACAAACCTGAAAAGATTGAAATAATCCATCAGTAATTTAACTGCTCTGTTTTGGGAACATTATTCTGTATCCTTTAATGATAGGTTAAATCCAGACTGTAACCAATATATCACATGATGTCGAGTAAACACAAATTGTTATACATGTGAGGAAGCAGGAAAATAGGACTTCTATTTGAGGGGAAAAGATAATAGAAACAGACCCTACTATGATACACTTGTCAGACTTAGCACCCAATGACTTTAAAACATCCATTATAAATATATTTTAGGATTAAAAGGAATAATATGACAAAATGGAGTAATGGATATTAACGGTCTGCAGAAAGATGGAACAGTTAAAAAGAACAAAATAGAAATTCTAGAACAGAAGGTAACATTTTCTGCAATTTACTTAAGGGCTAAACCAAGGATTTGAGACTACAGAGGATAAAAATGTTTTGTGAACTTGGATATAGATCAATAGAAATTATCCCATTGGATAATTTTTAAAATGTTGAAACAAATAAACAGAAGTGCCATCCCAGATTCTGTATTTAGTAAAAACTATACTTCAAATTTGAGGATAAAATAAGATATATTCAAATACATTAAGTGGTAGAAAATGCGTTTCCAGTAGACCTGTACCATAAAAAATGACTAAGGAAGTTAGTTCTCCAGTGAAGGGAAATGATACCAGATGAAAACTCAGATTTCCAGGAAGAATCAAAAGCACCAAAAAGGTATGTGTGAATTAATATCTTTTTATTATATGTGAATCTTTTTAACTTCTGGAAGTTTGACAGATTTAGCTTTCATGCTTACGTATATTACACATGTAATATTCATTAAAATATTTTTATTCGTTGAAATAAAAAACACAAAGCAAACTTTTCTTTTGGGTTTTTTTTTTTTTTTTTTTGTAAGGGACAAATGACTATCTACACCCAAAATTTTAAAATTGTATTATTGTGTTCATAAGGTATGTAGAAATAAAATATATGACTGCGTTAGAAAAAGGAAAGACTGGAAATGGTATTATACAGTTGTATAGCATCACTTGAAGTGGTAAAATATTCAGTATAAGTGGACAGAATAAACCTATAAAATAATAAAACAATACAAATAGGAAAAGCTAAAAGCTAATACAGGAAAAGGATTAAAAACTAAAATAATAAAAAGTGATTAAAATAAGACACTGATAAGTTGGAAATAAAAGTATGGATCAAAAAGATATCATACAGAGGACTATAAGAAAGCCGGCGTATACATAGTATTATTAGGTGAAGTATATTTTAACATACGGAGTGTTATCAGAGTTGGACATTGACATTTCATCATTATAAATGGGAAACTTCTGATAGTCTTATTGGTGTTCGCACCCTAAGACTAGAATGCTAAAGTACATGAAACCTAAATTAAGAAACCTAAAGGGAGAAAAGACAAATCCACGGTAACAGATGATTTAAACACAGGTCTCTCAGAAATTGGTAGAAGAAGGAGATAAAAGCTCAGTTAGAAATTTCTGTTTCCTTTCTCTTTCCATACACTTTGTTTAAAAAGATATTTATTTGCTCTCTTCTCTTCCGTTCTCTTCCTATCTCTTTTCTTGCCAGGAAAATGCCACAGCTGACAGCATCCGTGGAAAACTACAATGCAGGCTGCTGGAAATGGTGGTCTGATAAGTTCCTGGCTGAAGACACAGTCAGGGATGAGAAGGCTAGCAAAGTCAGCCCTGCCAGAGTGGAGCTATCATGGTATGTATGTGTGATTATTCAATCGATGTTCAACATAGGCACCAAAGTGATTTTACAGTAAAATGACATCTTTTTCAAGAAAAAATTGCTGAAACAACTGGATATTTCCTTGGAAAAAGAAAAAATAAATAAACCTTGACCTCTACCGCACAGCTTTTACCAAAATTAATTTGAGATGTGTATTACATGTGTAATATATCTAAGCATGAAAGCTGAATCTGCCAAACTTCCAGAAGAGAACAAATAAGAACATCTTTACGACTTTGAGGTAAGCAATGATTTCTTAAAAAGGACAAACAAAGCACTTACTGTAAAAGAAAAATGACAAAAAGAAATTCATTAAAATAAAAGAAAATTCTACCTTTCAAGATATGTCATTAAGAAAATTATAAATCAAGTTAAGGCCTGAATGAAAATATTCACAATACAAATATCTGACAGACAGCTTATATCCAAACTATATAAACAATTCCTATCAATCAATAAAAAAATTAACACCAATTAAAATACGAGCAAAAAGACTTGAATACGATTTCACCAAAAGAGATACACCAGTGGCTCATAAGTAGATGATATAATTCTCGATATCATCAGGGAAATGCCAAAAAAAACCCCCAAAACCAGCAAAAGCACTATTTCACAGCCAATAAAATGACTATGTTATAAAAACTCACCACGCTGTATATTAGTGTGAATGAAGAACAACAACTGGACTACTTACATGAGGGTACTTCAAAAACGTTCATGAAGAAATGGAATTAAAAAATAATACAAATCTTTCCATGAACTTTTTGAAATACCCTCGGACATTGATGACGGCAGGGTAAAATGGTACTACCACTTTGGAAAACTGGCAATTCCTTGGCAATGTCAAAACTAGCTCTTTACCCAAGAGAAACTAATGTATATTTTCACAGAAAGACTGGTACGAGAATGTTCATGTCAAATTTATTAATAATAGCCTAAAACAAACTTGAAAAAACCCCAACGTTCACTGAAAAAACACAGTGTGGTAAATGCATGCAATGGACTACTAATTAGCACTAAAAATTAGCAAAATAATGACATATGCTACAACATGGACAAAACTCAAAAAATGCTATGTAGAACAAAAAAGCCAGCCACAGAAAATGTAAATCCTGTTTGGTTCCTTATATATTGCAGTTAGAAGAGTCAACAAAACTGTGGTAATATAAATCAGATTTATGGTTGTCTGGTGTGTGTGTGAGTGGGTGGGGGTGGAAAGTAAATGTAAGCAGGAATAAGGGAAGTTCCTAGAAAAACAAAAATGGGTAAAATCTTGATTATTGTGGTGGTTGTGATATCGGAGGAGAGCATCCGGGAAGGCCTGGTAGCTGACCTCAACCCTCCCCATCCTCTAGCAGTTTCTTTACTCTGCCACAGGAAAGAATTCAAGGACAGAGTCACAGTACAAAGTGAAAACAGGTTTAATGTAACAGTTAAGAAGTGTAGGCTTCCCAGAGAGAATGTGGCCTGGCTCCAGAGACTGGTCAGGGCCTGCACCAAGTTTAATATAAAACTAACAAATGTACACTAAATGTGTAGTACAAAGTGTAGGCTGGCTCAAAAAAGTGAGAAACATTCCCTTAGAAATAAGTTTAACACAAAAGTAAAGTATACACACCTCTCCTGGCAAAGTGGGGTGGGCTCCCTGAAAGTAAGAAATCAATCTGACTTCTACCAGGATTCAACTTCTATAGTTCAGCTATCTAATACATATACATGATATCTAATGAATATGTAACTAAAGGGGTGGTTCCCGGTTATGTTGCATATTCTTGCATGTGCTCAGTTGATCTCTTTTTAGAGCCCCCTCAATGATCGAATTGCAACAAACCCACTGGAAAACATCTAAAATATTCAGTGCCCCCAAGTGCCTCTAGTGGAAGGTCATTCAAAGGATCAGCTCCCCT
The DNA here is from genome assembly GCF_000696425.1 of Galeopterus variegatus. Lineage (NCBI taxonomy): Eukaryota > Metazoa > Chordata > Mammalia > Dermoptera > Cynocephalidae > Galeopterus > Galeopterus variegatus. The sequence goes on along the minus strand of NW_007727880.1, from coordinate 195,129 downwards.
CTACTGAGCGTGATCAGTCATTGGGATTATATAACTCCTTTTTACTGAGCATGCTTAGTTATTGGAGTGATAGAAATCTGCCCCTTGTGATCTCAATTTCCCCATGTTGGTGCTGGAAATAGATGCAATCAGCAAGAGTAACTCTCCTCTAGGGGAGAGCCTAGAGGAGAGGACTGAGACCTTGGGGAATGGCTTGAAACTCAGAGTAGTGTCCTGAAACCCGAACGTAGAGAAAGCCAGCACCTCCTATCTCAGTATGAAATTTTGTCAAATCTCTTTGAACTTAAAATATGTGTATCTATACCTAACATAAGGATATGTTATTGTACTAGTATACTTCAAAAAGTTCATGGAAAAATGGAATGAAGAGGTAATACAAATCTTTCAAGAACTTTTTGATAAAATTACAGAAAAAAAAAAGGAAAATATAGTGGCAAGTTGAAAACAATTTCGGATAAAAATAAGAATATTTTGAATCTTTAAACTCTAATTTGATTATTGTCATAAAAGAGGTTATTTGTAATTGAACAAGTGCATTTGAATGAATCAGCTACTACTGTGACTAGCGGCTAATTTCTCTTCAGGGAGACAATTCACTGTTTTGAAAAATATTATTTGCCACTTTTTCTCATAGCTGAATGTAGACTTTTGTTCTTTTAGTTATTAATTCAATAAATATTAACAGAGTACAAAACGTTGTTGAACATTTTGCTAGGAGCTATAGATAAAATAACAAAGTTAAATATATTCACTGTCTTTATGCAACTCACGCTCTAGTGAATAAAGACAGACAATAACTAAGTAATAACAAAAATATATGCAGCATTTCAACTATGATAAGTCACTGTTACAGAGTGGTACATGGTGCCAATAGAAGCAGAAAATTTGACCCAGCTAGATTGGCAGGGAAAAGTTTATGAGGATCTCACATCTGAGTTGAAACATTAAAGATGTAAGAATTAATCAAGCATTAAAGAGAGAAGAGAACATTCCATGTACATGAACTGCCAAGTGTAAAATCCATATAGTGGGAGTGACTATGGTTTATATGAGGGAGTTTTAGAAAAAGATTGTATAGAGAAAAAACATAAAAAGAACATGGTGCAAGATAAATTTGGAGAGGTTGATAGGAGCTGACTAGTGCAGGTCTGTGGAGGTCATGTTAAGGTATTTCTCTTTATATTAAGAGATATGGAGGAGGGGTGGGAGGAAATAGCTGAGCATTTTAAGCAAAGGCCAAAAGGGTGTGTTTTACAGGAAAATAACTGCATTATAGCAAATCATAAGCACTGTCTTGAGAACTGTGTTGAAGAGAATAAGTATGGATGCAAGTAGAATGTTCAGTAATCTACTTCAGCAGTATAACTGAGAGTTGATGTGAGAAGGCTACCGTAGTGGTGGTAGAACTTGAAGGAATCACACATGTTTTCAGGAGGCATATTGACCATACTTGGTGATGAATTAGATATTTGGATCTATGAGTGTGAGTGTAGAAGAGTGTTGGGCTCAGATGAGAGAGACTGAAGTGTCAGAAATGACTCCCTGACTCCAGTTGCTTCATCCATGGATGAGAAATGAATTTATTGGCTTGGAGATCACTGAGAGCCAGTCAGTAAGATTTTGCTAGTCTATTTTGGGATAGGAAAATTTCATGAATCTTATATTGATTTTGAATTGACTTTGATATGTACAATTCACAATATCAGCTAAATAGTTGAATACTGAGATTTGGAACTCAGTGGAGCATCCTGAGCTGGAGGCAGAAATATATGACCCATCTGAGTATGGATGATAATTGAAGCCATATGAAAGATGATTTATCCTAGGAAAAGTGTGAGTAATAAAATACAAAAAAAAGAGAAATTAATGTAATTTAACTTTTGATATCTACATTGAGGAAATGAGCTTACCCAATGGCTTAGAAAAGAAGCCAGGAGAGTAAAGATGAACAACAGGAGAATACTGGGTCAAAGAAGCCAAGGAAATTCTGCCAGACCTGCTTCCTCTTTTTGGTCTGAAATATGATTACTGTTGGCATCTGAGCTTTACTCCTTCGGGGATTAAGTTTCTTCTTTTAGTTCTAGTTAAAAACAAATGTAGTGGCTTTCTACACCCAAGCTAGACGTTGCTTTACTGGTGGATATTTGTTAATCCGGTATTCTTTCAATATATTCCCTCAATTGCCCAAGATGCTTTGACTTGAATTTCTGTCATTTCAATAATGTAATCCTGGTATATGTGTTATATTGACTGGTACTGCTGGCTGCTCTAATTATGTTCAAATCTCAAACAGCATATACTAATTTTAAGCAAAATACCTAAAATAAAAATTGCTTTTATTAGACTTGAATTTACTAACCAAAAAAACAATAGTGACAGAAATGTTATATAAGGTATAGTAAATATGAAATCAAAGATTCCTTATCTGTATTTTTTGAGGATACTAATTCATCATTTCAACAGTAATATCACATATATAAAACATTTATTAACATCTATGAAGAGAAAAATAGATGTAAACTGAGATTCCATACTTTTTAAATCATAATTTTTAAACAAAATAACACATATTCCAACAAACCCGGCACACATTCTATAGAAATGTATAAAAATTCATAAGAACAAGCCTCATATGTAATGACAGTTATAATTCTTATGGTTTTGTAATTAAATGTGGATATTTAGAGAAAAGCCATATTGTAAGTCCAATGTCTTTAAAAAATGTGTAAGTAGAATTAATCAAGGAAGCAAAAACAATGAAGGGCTTGAGTGACTAAAATAGTATGTGTCTAAATGAGAAAATGACAAAGATAATAGGTTATAAACCTTAGATAATAAATTTATGTATCTATCTATATATCTATTTGGCCACTGGCTGGTAAGGGATAGAACCCCAGACCTTGGTTTAAGTAATAAATTTAACCAAGCTCTACCTTCATTTTGTGTAAGTATGAAAACATATGCATAAAAATAATCCTTTTGTGCACCTCTTTTTTTTCCTTCTCATTGTCTGGCAAAATTGGAATATGGAAGTCACAGAAAAAATACTGAAGCTATTAATCTCTCTCTAAAATAATTACTTAAAGTTATTTCTGTTGATGTGTTCAGTAGTGTTCTGTTTTCCTTGCCACAGTGTTATTTTGTCTATTTGATTACTTCACAAAAAGGAAAACATGACAAATTTTGTAGCTCTCCAGGTCTACTTTATTTTTAAAAATCTCTCTAAACCATTGATACTGAAACTTGACAATATAATTCCTAATATGATTAGAGGATCAAGTGGAATTAAAACAGAATATAGATGCCTTGGGTATTGCAAAAACTTGATGATAATGCATCATCTGTTTAATCAGTTATTTTTCTTATCTTGACATGCTAAAAGTCTGATAAAGCAAGTAGATTTTCCACATAATTACATTATAAAATTGGTGTTAGTATTTGAGTAGACAAAGGTACATTTCAAGAAATGCCATTTTGTACTTTTGATAAAACATTTCAGCTAAGAGAAAAGACTTGTAGAGTTCAAGAGTTTGTAGGATGTGTCATTTATTTCTACTTGTTAAATTGATTGACACAAAATTAAATAACATGCTCATTATGGTGTAGACCTAAGTTTTTTTCTAAGAATATTTTAATAAGCACTTGACCATATGCATTATACCAAACAGACAATAACAAGCCATACCAAAATCATTTCATATTACTTTTGAAATAGTCAGAGGCTATGTCATTACACTCTCTTCCTCATTTTTTTCTAGGTGTCATTTTCAAACTTGTATTTTTTTTTCTTCTTGCACATGCAACCTTACACTCATCAATGAACAAACATATATTTATTCTAATTTGCCTAGCCTGGTGATGTCTACGAATTGGTAGCATCAGTACACAAAGCAGAAAAGTGAATTCAGAATTCTAGACTATAGTGTTTATTAAAGATTTTCTAACCTGTGAAGCTCTTTTGAGGTGAAATTGAAGCTCCCCAGTGAAGTATAGGTGGAGAACTGAGACTTTTGTCTACTTAGCTTGCCCAACTCTCTTTAACTGCTTTCACCACCATTAACATCTCAGTAAACAAAAGATCCATCCAAGGAAGGCACAGGGAAAGCTGAGCTCTGGTTGCATGTTGTCACAGCACAGTATGCTGACGTTGTGTTGCCAATGAAGGCTATCAAAATATGAGCATACACAAATTTATTACAAGCCTACCATGCTTTTGGGGTTTATATCAGCCTCACTGGCCCACTTAACTACCACGGTTTGAAGTAAAATCATCCTACTGATATAGGAGGTGATATTTCCCTGGGCTCAGGTTACAGGATATGCCTGTGGCTAACAAGCCACTCCCCAAGGTTTCAGACCCCTCTTTTTGGCTCTCCCCTACAGGAAAGTTACTGTTGCCAGTTAGACCTATTTTCACACCAACTCTGAGAAAATAAGACCACAAGGGCCTGGCTTATGCAAATCCAGTTGCTGGCCACTCTCAGTAGAGAGTGCTTTTGTAACTCTGGTGGTTGAATGACTTTCCACTAGAAGTGGTAGAGAGCATGGGAAATTCTTGAATATGCCTGCGGCATGTGATAGGGTCTGACCAGCCAGCATGCTCCAGGAACAGACTGAGCATGTGCAAGACTAATCTTACATAATGGAGAACAACCCCCTTAATTAAAAATTTAATAGATGGCAAAACTATAAAAACTGAATCCCAGCAGAAGAAGGTGGGTCTGTTTTTAACTTTCCTGGAGGCAAGGAGCACTTGCCTAGCTGAGATATGTACACTTTACTTTGTATCAAACTCTTGTGAGCCAGCCTGCTTTCCATACTGAATGTGTTTAAGTATGTGTTTCTTGCTTTTGTGTTAAACTCCATGTGGGTCCTGCTCAGCCTCTGGAGCTATGCTGCACTTGCTCGGTGGAACTCGTATTTCTTATCTGTTATTTTAAACTCGTTCTCACTTTCTACTGTGACTCTGCTCTTGAATTCTTTCCTATGGAGAATCAAGAACCTGGTAAGAGAACTGGGTGGGTTGAGGCCGACTATCCGGCCCCTTGCATCCTACTTCCTACATCATTACTTTCCTTGGAATACTGCTGTTTAATAGAAATATATTTTATTTTGTGTGAAAATATTGCATTTTAGTCTGTGTGTAGAGGTTTAGGATGTCTTAGGAATGTGATCAGTCTCTCACACTATTATGTTCATTCAGATATTCCAAATGGGAGTCTTCTACTATGTGATGAGAAAGAAATTCCTGCAGAAATGAGTCAGACATGTTTAAGAGAGAGAAAGAAAAAAAAATCACTTTTTATAGTACTAATTCCATAGAAATGTAAATTTACTTAGTCACCTCTTCTGTATCAAAAACTTTTAAAGCAAATTGGGAAGTTCATCTTACTTTAAGAAAATTTGATACTAAAAAATTCAAACAGAAAAGATGAAAAAGGGGATTTTTGTATTGAAAAAATGTGTTTTTTTTAAACATAATAATTATTTTAGGTTTTCTTAAATAGCAAATTTACTTATCACTTTTATAATGTGTTTGACTTATGAGAAATTTTGGTACAAATTTTATATTAGAAAGGTAGAAATTTGATTTTAAGAGGTTGTTCTTAAAATGAGCTCCTTAATACTACTTTTCATAATAACGTTAAATGGCTTTGATATCATATATCTTATCTAATCACTTTAAAAATAAAAATCTCATCTTGATTTTTTCATACTCAAATAATTATGATTTTCTTCATAAAAATTAAAATATGAAAAATATAAAAGAAAATTTTAAAGAGGAGTAAAATAAAAATAGCAAGTCTGAAGCTTTCCTCTGCAGGTTACATATATCAATATCCTGATCCATAAATTTGATGTATGTGTTTCTTTGTTTATAGCCATGTTTCCTTAAAGACTCTAACGAGTTAACTGTTTTCAAAGAATTTCTGCTGACTGTAAAATGATACCTGATATAGAATATAATTTACTTTTTACTGGTTTCATCTGTGTCAAAGACAGAGATGATATTAATTACCAGTACATTTCATTCATTCATTCACCACCTACTAATTGTAAGGCATTGCTCTTACTACTGTGGTGCAAGAAATCAACATATAAATAAATAATCTGCCCTGAAAAATCTTATATTTTAGTAGGAACAGAAAGAAATGGTAGACATAATTATTGGGTAAATAACTCATTATGTCTGAAAATGAAAAGTGCTACGTAGAAAAATAAAACAACAATTAAGATAAAAAGTGAGGACTAAGACTAGAGCTAGCAGCGTCAGGTAGGATGGCCATTGCAGACCATTCTGAGAAGGTGATATTGAAACCAATACTTAAAAGAGGACAGAAAGTAGATTAAGTGGATATCTAGAGGGGAAGAGCTTGAGACAATGTGCATCTGTTTGGTTCTAGAAACAAGATATGTGTGCTGATCAGCTTGGGCAATGGTCAAGGTAGTAGGGAATTACGTCACAGAGGTAGTGGGGTCCAGCTGGATAGTTTTACTTCAAGAAAAAAATGAATTGCTAAGGAGCATTTTGATTCAAAGAGTGCCTTATTTTGATTGAATTTTGAAAGGACTTTTCTGGCTGTTCTGTTGAGATAGATCAGTGATCCCAGTTAGAAGGCTATTGCAATAATTCAAAAGGGAGATATTGGAGCCTGCGCAAAGGTTGTAATAATGGTAATAGTGAGAAATGGTTGGAAGGTAGATGCATGTGAACAGTAGAGCCAGTAAGATTTGGTCATAAATTGAATATAGAGAGTAAGAAAAAGAGAGGAGGAAAGGAAGACTATTCTTTGAGCCTGGGAAACCAGAAAAATGGAGCTACCTTTAACTGGGATGGGGAAGGCCTAGGCAGAGCAGAAAAGGCCTAATGTTACCAAGAATCCAAAGGCCCATTTGCTCACCTCTCAATAGCCAATAATTGAGAGACAAACATTGCTGTAAGGAAGGTTGGCCTTTAATCAGGTATCTGGCAGTCTGGGGAAATGATGGGCTTATGTCTCAAGACCATCTCCATCTCTTCCAGGTTTGCCAAAGGATTCTTTAGGGGTCTGTGGTGGAGAGTTGCTTTCCAAGCAGGGACATGTAGACATGCTTGAGTGTTTTGGATAATCCTCAAGGAACTTCCCGGGTGGGAGTAGACCAGCATCATACCTCCTTCTCCATGGGTTCAGTTCCTGCTATTCTCAAATAAGATCAGGTTAGTAAGCTAGTAGAGAAAGGCCATCTGGGTTAATAATTGTTCTTTAATTATTTCTATACAATGTGAGAGCGACAGTCATTGTGTTCTGGCAATTAGCTGCAGGCTATGTTGTTTGGATTACAGGAGATAACAGGTTTTTAAATTCAAAGGTTTAATGAAATGGAACCACTTCTGCTTAGGATGTTATACTAGTAGGTTTCCATGTGGATTAGTTAGTATTTTCATATGCTGGTCAGTTGAAGGTGTGGTCATACCAGACAAGATATATTTGGAAGTGAACAGAGTAAGGTTGGAATTCATAGTTATAATATCCACATTTTATTATTTTGATGTTGAGAGAAAATTTTATAAAATTGTGACAAAGATTCTTTGATGTATAGATTTAAATTTGAAAGATAAAATGCACAAATCACAAGTCAGAAAGCATATCAATAAATATTGATATTATTTATAATAATTTTCATTTCTAAAATTTATTCTCTTAGTAATAACCCATTTTTGCAATACAAGTTTTATATATGAACTAATATGATCATACCATATTATCGAAATTGAGAATTTGTTTACTTGAAAAAGTATGCTTTTAGAAATAAAAGGAAAAGATTAATTTATCTTAGCCTAAGTTAGCACAAAAACTAAAATTTCAGAATGGTATCAGTGTTTGAAAACACTTTAGTAATATTTTAAAATCAGTTTTATGGTTTTTTTTTCAGAACAACATATGCAAAGTTTGAAAATTAGTGGAGTATATTAGTTTCCATTAAAATTAAAATATTGATTTATGTTAAAAATCTTTTTGATGAATTCTATCAGATTATTCTTCATTTACTAGAGATTATAGAACACTGCTTGGAACCATATATGCTCAATAAATGGTAATTTCTATTATTATTGATTTTATTAGGGATGTTGGTGTTAGTGTTTAATATTAACATTATTCTCTCCTTGATGTTTTTCAAACTATTCAATACTAAGTATATTTAATACTAACAACATTAAAAATGCCACCAAAATTTTAGCATGTATCATGTATTTAGTATTTTGTCAGATGTTTTATATACAGCAACTGATATACTCTATAACATAATTTATTTGACCTTGGTAATTTATCACTACTTTACAAGTAGATATGGAGGCGCAGACATGTTGGGAAATTGGTGCTAAGCTGAGTAAGAGAAAAAAAAAAAAAAGAAAAGAAAAAGAAAAAGCATAAATTGAAGTCCAAAGTTTATGTTCCTTCTACTGTCTTTTTATTTTTAAACTTACTATTTTTAGCACAACTTTTGACACATCACATACAAATAAGGGACTTATTATTTAATGCTTTTGAAATATCACATGCAACTTGTATGTAACACACACACACAAATGCAAACAAGGGTACTTCAAAAATATTATGGAAAGATTCGTTCTACCTTTTAATAGTATTTTTCCATGAGTTTTTTTTTTGTCTTTTGTCTTTTTTCCGTGTCCGGCAATGGATCGCAACCCTCAGTGTTGCCCCCGTACCGGACCGGGGACCGGCAACAGGACCGCAACCCTCGGTGTTGCTCCCACACCTCGCTCAGCCAGTGAGCGGGAACCGGTCTGTATGTGGGATCCGAACCCTCGGGCGGGAGCGCTGCCGTGCTTCCCAAGCGGCGCACTTATCCAGTGCGCCACCGGGCCGGCCCTCCATGAGTTTTTTGAAGTGCTCTCTTATATGTATAGATTTACACATTTTAAAGTATTTTGGATACCATGTGTACTGGAAGATTTACATTACTACTTGAAACACATGGTGGGTATAACTGTTTAACAAATTTGAATCACACATTTTTAAACACATTTCAATCAAAAATAAACTTGGGAAATTATAGTCTGCATATTATATATTTTCCTGGCTTTGCAAATAAGATACTATAAATTAAAATGTATACAAAATGTTTATTCCTATCTCTTTTTTTTCTGGTTAATTTATCTCATATTAAGCAAAATAAGAGTTGTTCCTAAGGTGATGAAGAAGCAACGAAGAGAAAAAGTCATTTTTTCTGATCACCAACATTATTATAGAGCTAAAATAAGACACTTGGAATGGGTTGTAAGGGCAAGTCACACAGAATGGCATGTAGAACATGAGTTCTGTGTGTCTCCATAGTAGTCGGAGAGTTTTACCATTTCTATCTTCTCTGCTTCTGGATATTGTCAAGTGCCAGGGAACCTGCATATCATTGTGTGAAATTAGCAACACCGTTATGATGATGGTCAATGTACTGAGAATTGGTTTTACAGAGAATTAATATGATCTAGTTAATCTTTGTTACCAGAAGTCACACAGGAGGGAAGGCTATAAGCCCAAATTGAAAATTTAGGGAATATGTAATCTCACAAAAAATTATTTATCATTTGAAGAATAAAGAAAGGAGGAAAAGTGAGACTCTTACTTATATTTAGACATTCTTTTCTATTGTTTACTTTCCATTTTAGTAATTTAATTACTAGTGATCATCAGATTTGGGTGTCAGTTTCCTGATATGGGATAGAGTAGAGATTATTCTGTGTATAATTTATATGCAATTTCAACATTGGTTCATTAAAAAATTTCTACATATTATTTCAACACATACATTATTGCAGAATGATTCACTTAGCATAGATAGCATAGTTTCATATCCACTAGTATAACACTTCCCCTCCTCCTTATGTTAAAATATTTTGAATAAAAAACTAATAATACATAAATAAAAATTGCTAGATGCAGTTTTACTACAAAGGAATAACACATCTTACCCGTAATCTTAATGTGGTATTTTGATATTTAGAATAATATTATATATTTGGGCAATTCACTCATAAAATTAATATACATAGAAATTAAATATTTGCATTCTGATAATTGTCAGCTCTCTTTTCTATGTGAATATTTTTTGAAGTATAATATTTTCATATTAGGAATCTCCAAAAGCAAATAGAATACTTTGATACCTCAGCATCTCACTGCACTAGATAGATTTTATGCAGAGAATAGAACAGCGAATATTAGGAAGAAATTAGCAATCATCTACAGGTGTTCATGGTTAGTCCTGAAGTGGGTATGGAGATTACAACTACCTAGAGAAAACAAAAGAATTATTGGATGTTTCCACTTTTTTTTTTTTTGTTGTTGTTGTTGTTGTTATTGTTATCACTGGAGATACAGATAAAAAGATAGCCTAAATATTTATTAACAAAATTAATATAATTTTATTTGACATATTCTTTTTCAAATTTTAAAGATCCTTACTTTAACCTTTTTGGTAAAATTAGAGACTACCTAATGAATTATTTTATTCCCATTTTAAATGAATATTTCAGAGAACAAGGACTCCACAACACTTACTAGAAAATAAGAAGTAAAAAGAAAAGTTTAACTGAATTATCATGGCAAAGATCATGAGAAAATTTTACTCAAATAGGGAAAGAAACTATGTTAATTAAATACTTGTAGTTTCCTCTATTTCAAAGGCTTCCATCAGATTACCCACTCTCTAGTACTCTTATTCTTTGCTTAGGTAGGTAAGACTGTAGGTTCACATGGAAAGTAGAACAGGTACTAGCATAGTAAAGTTGAGATTTTTAAAAATCTTTCTTATAGAATTTAATGGTTAGTGTGTAGAGAACATGCTTTCTTCCCAAGTTGCTGTATTTAGAGATAGCCATAATTTGAACCATATTTGACTATTTAATCTTGTAGTGCAAATAAATTTGGAAAGGTTAGACAGTAAATTATATATCAGATGCCTCTTTATGTGCTTGATGGTATGTAATGTGTTCTCATCTGAAGTTATTCTGTGTGATCCCAGGTTTATAGCTGCCAACATTTTGGAAATAATTTTATATAAATACATTAATGAAATTATTTTTAATAGTTTTTCACATATAAAATAGTCTTCAGAAGTACTGATTCTCTGTCATTACAGGTGTTCAAACAAACTGGTTGAATCTTTGGTAGGATTTTTTTTTTTAGGAAAGAAACAAAAGTACAAACGTCAAATGAGTAATTAAAATAGATTTTCTTTTAAATCAGTCCCAATGTTTAGATGTTTTCATTGACTTTTTAAACAAAATTTCTTTTCAGAAGGAAGTTTAGTTTTCCCTAGTAGCAATGACAATTACATTTCACAAATGTTTATTTTTATTTTTTCTTATTATTTTAAATTTTTGACATGATATATTATTTTCATATTTTGTCCAGCTAATTGATTTGTTTGGTGAAAAACAATAACCTTAATTATTTATTTGTATGATATTAAGTTCATCTTTTCATACTTAATATCTGTAATGGCATTGTTTGGTCAATACGAAAGTGCAATTTTGTGTTTGAATTTTCTTTACTTACATCTTTTAAATATAATATGAAGACCAAGTGTTTTGTGTTTAATCTAGTCCTCAGGAATACTTGTGTGTTCCTGATTTAATTTAGTCATTTTCCTCAGTGACCATGAAGAGCCATGTTAAACTGCAGTGCTATTAAAGTAAAGTGCTCTGGTATTTAGAATACACCGTGGGGGTGTGGGGAGTTTTAATTGCCATCTAGTAAAGACATGGACTATAATATCTTAATGCAATGCTTTTTTATTGTAAAGTCAATGATAGAAGTCTAGAGACATAATCCTTCAAATTGGTCTAAAATTCAACTCATAGGCTAAGTAGGAATTTATTTTGATTGCACTTGCAGGGAGCATATGAATTTTAAAGTGAGCATAATTTTCCAAGTCAGTATTAATGAATTGTTCCTTTTTGCCCAATATGATAGATGCATTGTAATACTCAGCTAAATAGCAAAGGAATAAGGAAACAAAATCACTACAAACAATCATTTTCTTATAACAACCGGTTTAATATGCATAGGATACTATTTCACAATAAAAACGTATACTGATGATATAATTAATATTATCAATAAAAATAATTTAAATATATTTTATATATTTGAATATGCATTTTCCAAGTGGGCAATGCTATAAAATGCAGGCTATGTTGTGTATTCAGGGGATTTGAGTTTCTGAGAAGTAATTCTAAATGTTACTATGTTGATCTTAGCCAAAGTTGTGGAAACCAGGACTATCTGTACCAGTATCAGAAAATAATATACTTTGTTAGATGACTTAGCAGTGATATAACGTGTTGATCTATTGTTATCTTTAACAAGTTCAACAATGTTCTATACTATCTTCAAATATTGTCATTTAGAATTAGGGGTAGATAGGATTTTTCTAAACTTTATATAGCAATTATATAGTCTTTCAGAGCTAAGTATATTAGCAACTGCATATTTGTTATTTTTAATGAGAGTAAGAAATAATCTTGAATTACTAAGGATGAGAAGGGAAAAGAGAAAATAGAGCTGATGTGTGAATCTCCTGTAAAGGAAGAAGAGACAGACAGGCAGAAAATGAATATAAGAATTCAGTAAATGTAAAAATGTAAAATGGGACAGACTTGAGCATGTTTATGTATTTAGGGAAAATAATAAGTATCAAGAAAAACTATGATTCTTATAATAACTGAACTTAAAAGTAAATATTGAAAAAGATGACTAATCATTTGGGGACTTTTTCTAAGTAATGCAGCTACTTATCAGAGTCCATTTGAGTATATCCTCCTTGAATAAACTGACCATCTGAAAATACAGGAATCAAGGCCAAATAGCAATGGAGCATGGCAGAAATTCACAGAAATAACATCTGACTGAGTTTATGCAATAGTGAGAATTTTATTCTATAAATGAAACAAACTTGGACTTAAAAAAATCAGACTTATATGTGATGTATGTAATCCTCTAAATCATTTAGACAGATTAGATTTCAATTAGATTTACACAAGTCCAGAAAATATTTGCAACTCTATTATGTCTTTTTTTCCACTGTACTCTTCATCATGTCACATTTTATTATTTCCACTTCCTTGGACAAAGCCAAATTATATTTAGGAGGCTCTTTCTGATGCGTTTCCAAGAGATGCACAACATATTTATTTCTTTAATACTAAACAGGAAAATAAATAAATGAGTGACAAAAGGAGATGAAAAGCATCTGTCCCAGTCCCTATTGACAATAAAGAAAGTCATGTGGGAAAATGTCCTGTGAAAGAAAGTGTTCCCGCACATATGACTTCAGCACTTAGCAATAAATCTCCATTGGCAAAATAACCTAGAATGTGAAAGAAAATAAAGTTAACTTCTAGGGAAAATGATAGGATTAAAAACAAAGAAGTAAAAGCTTTTTAAGAAGTAGTTTATAAAGTACTCACCATTTTTAAAGTGTTACTTCACAGTGGTTTCGAGTTTTATAAGGATTTTATAGATGGAAAATGATACCACTAAGGTGTTCAACCTTTGTTGAACAAGGAGCTATCTAGAATCAGGTATACAACTTCTGAAGATTTGTATGACCCTGAAATCCAACCTGTAGAAAATAGAGTGATAGATTCTTGTTTAGATCTTACTGTCAGCTATAAGCAAGACTACGAAATTGACTACGTTTGTCTTTGGTGCACCATTACTCCTTCTTGTTGAAACATCTTTCTTGTCTGTGGTGACATTTCTCCTTATTCCTCTGACACAGGTTCTTGACATTTTCACATCTGTCAAACACAACTTACGGAAAAGGAAATCTGTGCTATCACCATTTTCAAAACACTGATAAGATGCCATACACACAGAATAAACTGGAGATGGTAATAAGATGATGATGATGATGATGACATTTGAAGTCCTCTCAGACCTGATCACATTTTATATCCTAATTTTTTCTACAACCCACTCAGCCACTCTGCCCATTTTTTTGAACACATCCTGTCAATTCTTGAAGCTGGTATTAAATGAACATTACTCTTTGGAGTGAGATTCTTTTCGCTTGACTTGTCAATGGGTTTTCTAGTCTTTAATACTAAAAAACAAAAGTGAAAAAAATAAAAGCCAGTATCAAATAAATGTTGTTTCTCTCTCTTGTTTGCTCTTGTGCAGTCTCTCTTCCTCTTTCCCTTTAGTGCCAAGTCTTTTATTAACAACTTTGTTTTATAATATTTGTTTTTAGTCTGCCTAGTATTTTTCTAATGGTTTTATTCATTAGCTAGACAAGTTTGAAGGCAAAGCCTATTATTTTTTGTAACTTCCACGTAATATTAGATACACTGGTTGTATTAGTTACTGATTGAAGCAAAACAAATTACCACAAATTTTGCAGCTTAAGAACACATGTTTATTATCTCTGAGGTTTTGTGGGGCAGGAATCCAGGCACTGCTTATCTGGGTCCTCTGCTACTCGGCCTCTCATGAGTCGGCCATCAAGGTGTCTATCAAGGCCGTCTCATCATCTGAAAGTTCAACTGGGAAAGGATTAACTTCCAAGCTCACTTGGTTGTTGGTGGGATTTAGTTTTTTTACTGTTGTTGAACTGAGGGCCTCCATTTCTTGCTGTTTGTTGGGAGGAGGCACTCAGAGAGAGGGAGAGAATTTGCTAGCAAAATAAAAACAATCTTTTGTAATCTAATCACTGAAGTGGTATCCCCTCAAGTTTGAGATGTTCTATTTGAAGAAACAAGTTATTCAGTGGGGAAGAGCTCACACAAGTTGGTAAATGGGGTTAGGGGTCATTGGGAACCACCTTAGAAGTTACCTACCACAGTATTTGCTAAATTGAATATCAATCATTTACAATTCATTTTGGCCTAAAATTCTTATGTTCTGCTTTAATGAATATTTGTGATTTGGATATTTTTCAAGTTTAGTTCTTGTTTGAGAAATTCAAAACAAGTAAAAAAAAAGATGGTGGAACTTTAGCAGTAGCAGTACTTTCTTAATTTTTGCTTTGTCTCATTACTTTTTTTTTACTTTAAAAAATAATTTAAAGGGCCAAGCCCGTGGTGCACTCGGGAGAGTGCGGCGCTGGGAGCGCAGCAGTGCTCCCGCCGCCGGTTCGGATCCTATATAGGGCTGACAGGTGCGCTCACTGGCTGAGTGCAGTGCAGCCAGTCTCAAAAAGGACAAATAATAATAATAATAATAATAATAATAATAATAATAATAATAATAATTTAAAGTTAATTTATATGTGAAACACTTGATTTTCAATAAATGATTTTATTTTTAATCAAAAAATTATGATTTGCAAATATTTTCTCATTATATACTGTTTTTGTGCATTTTTCTTCAGCTCTTAGTTCACTGTGAGATACATTAAAAACCTTTTCAGTTTTTAAGACACATGAGGTATTCCTCGTCAGTTATCCAATTTCAGCTTAAGGAAAAACAAAAACAACATAACACAATACAAAACAACGACCAACACATGTCCAATTCTTGATCCCAATCATGTTTTCCAGAAGCAGAGATCAGGGTTCTTGTGTAATTAATTTAATAAGAAAGTGTTCCCAGGAGAAACAGGTGAAGAATTAAAAGAAGCATAGTAAGGAAGGAGAAGAATCCAAGCAAAAGTGCAATTACAGGCCAAGCCCCAGCCTCACCCTGACCCTGTGGGTTAGCTTTGGGAAAATTATGCTTCAGAAATTGGTCCAACTGGAAGCAAATGGGCTGGGGCTTTAGTACCTTTGCATGATCAGACATTTGTTAAGGGCTATACCAGAGTACTGTAACAAACACAGATTATGAAGATGACGAAGATATTGTCTGTGTCTTTATACGTAACTTTTTCTGTGGTATTTATAAATATATAAATATGCTATATATATAAATATAAAAATGATATAAAATAGATCATATGTAAATATTAATATTTATAGGTATTACAGTATTGCAATATGGCAGGTCTTAAAAATGTATTAAATACATAAATGGTCACAATAATTGGGGTACTACATTTCTCTCACATAGAAATTTTAATTGGAAATTGTTGAAGTTGAGGGGCAGTGCATGCAAGTTTATATGAGTATGATTCAAATTAATTACATTTGGAGTGATTATTCAAAAAATTTTCATTTTAATGATTCTTTTGTTTTTGGTTTGAAGAGTCAAGGCTAAACTTCATCTAACTGCAGAAGACTTGACTTAAATTTACTTTTATTTCTTATCTTTTTTTTTTTAGAGAAAATAATGATATGATATTATGTATTCCATTCATAGATTCTGTATATGGGATGAACTTCCCTACACAGCTGGACATTTTTGAATGCCTGCCTTTTCTTGAGATTTTGATAGATATATTCATTTGCATGATTCAAATATTCAAAATATTTCTAAAATGTATCTTAGTATAGATATATTTTAAACAAAATAGGGCTCAATATCACAATGATTTTAAGTATTTTGGTATTTTAGTATAACTCTTTTATTTATTTATCCATGCAGCTGGCAAATACAGGGATTGAACCCTGAATGTTGGTGTTATCAGCATCAAACTCTAACCAGCTAAGCTAAGTGGCCAGCCCCAGTATAACTATTTTTTAAATATTTACGTACAATTCATTTATTACATGTTGCTAGTATTACCAACTTATAATAAAACATTTGTTCTTTAGTTTCAGGGTAAGATGTCACTTTCTCATATACTTTCTATCAATCTCTCAAGCATCAATTTCATTCTCTAAGCACCCATTGCAAATTTTATGACTCCATGAAACTTGTATTGTTTGTTTATTTCTTCCACTAATTTTTTTTTTTCATGAAGCTGGCCAGTATGGGAATCCATGAGAACGCGTGACCTTGATGTTACAAGGCTGTGCTCTAACCAGCCGAGCTAACCGGCTAGCCCTTCTCCCACTAAATTTTGTAATCAGTAATTAATCAAAGATAATTGTTGACTACTGAACTTCAAAAAAGTAGTTAGTACCTGCTCTTGGAATTAAAGCTTATTTTTCAAAGCCATAAAAACATATGCATGTGTGTTTCCTGAAAGAGTTGAAAGCCAAAACCTCACCAAAAATATTGTGATGAGGTTCAATCTAAAAGGGAAGCCAAGACTCTCCCCAAATCACGTAATTTTCTCCACCACAATTTTACGCTCTTTGATTTCTCTCAGTTCATTTTCTATGGCAACAATCTATGTTTTGAACACTCAATTTTTATGTTTTTCTGTCTTTTAAGATTTATTTTGAATCATCATGAAGCAATGTTCTAAAATACTGCTCTAACAATATCATATTATCTGCATACTTTTACAATGTTCCATAATTTCTGAACATATAAACTGTATCGGAGCATCCCATCCTGGTTTTAAAAATGACTCGCTCATCTCTTAGCTCACAGTAACCAGATGGTAAGGCAATTTTTAAACATAAAGGTACCATCTTCTTTATATTACCTAATTCAACCTAAATTACTAATTAAGAAAGTTTGATCTCTCCTATAAAAAGCACTTGTGTGTGATGTTCTTCTGAAAGAGGACTTTACAATATTTTGCATTTGCATACATAATTACAATTAATATATTTCCAGTAGGATAGCATTTTTTAATTTTTTTTTGTCATTTGCAGGATGACCAATAAGCCTCATCTATCTAATTTCCAGAAAAGAATATATTTGCATCTGAATAATTGACATTGTCATGAATTTGACAGAAAAAAAAAAGCATATTTAAAACAAGACTTATAAATGCCCTACATATACTTGACAGATGTGTTTTAGGAAAAAAGACATAGTATGCCTATACACACACACACACACACACACACACATAATATCTATGTAAAGATTATCTATATGTAATCTTATTTTCTTCGAAAAGCATTTGTCAGGTATCTGTAGACTTCCTTTCTCTTCTAAAAATAAGTATGAATTCTCTACAACACAGGAGCAGGTAAAGATGTAATCATAATTCTGAATTTCTAATATACATGTGATTTTCCCTTTTATATCATATATATTTTCAAATTAATATCTTTGATCCTATAATGGGATTGTTTTGTCTCAATTCAGTATTTAATCCAACTTTTGCAATTTTTTCAGAACCAAATTTATGCAAATTACTAACAATTTATTTAGCAGATTGATTGAGTATAATTTATTTTCTAAAAATATTCCAAATTATTTGGAGAAAGAAATACTTGTGTACCAATTATGTTGAAGCTTGTGGCTAAATAAATTTTACTTATTTTTATTTTATTGTTTTTCAAAAAGAATCTGAGTTACCTCTCATTTACTTAAATTATACCTCTCTATTGGTTTGGAGAAAGATCTCTGTAGAGTAACTGAATATGTTTATAATAGACACAGCTAATGTTATATTTCTCATAAATGGAAAGCCCCAATGTAGTGATTCTAAAACCAAGATGTTGTGCCCCCAATCATTGATGTTCCAAAGCTGGCTTATGACAGCCAATTGTTAAATTTTAGAAATTTTGTAATTTGGTTGTTAAACACAAGTATTATTAAAAAATAAATTGTATGAACATGCAATTTAAAATTATATTATAAGCAAAGTCAATAAGTTTTCAACACTTTCATTATTTTCTAATTATTTTACTGAATTCTACTTTTGCCTATGCTCTTGTGGTCATATCTATTGTATATATATAATGGAAATATTGTATAATGGTGCAGTTCTCCATATCTCCTTCAAATCTATGTTCAATAACAACTTCCTGGTGAACTGAAATTGGCCATTGCTGGAATATTTACAACATGAAAATGAGGAAACATCACAAATAAGGGCTTGATTTACTCTTTTGTTGATTGACTAAACTTAAAATGAAGAGCATGTTAATGCAAATTCAAGTTAAATTCATTTACATATGCAGCCATTATATTGTGAATAGCTCCAAAAATTGAGGAAATATTTTCACTTTGAAAATTATGCAATTTAGCAAAGAATTTACTCATGTTATTGCTAAACAGTTAGAGTTCTAACATAGGTCTTTATTGTTTAGTGTTGTCTTACCCATTGATATAAAGAAAAATATCAAATAACATTCATGGTGGAACTGCACTTATTAACTACTGACTTGAGTGATTTTTTTCTTGATTCATTAATCATCAAGCATTATTCATAATCTGTTTTTTTTAACATATCGTTGGTGCCGGAATGATAAAAACTGAGTAGATTTTGTGAGCAGTCAAATACACTAAAGTTATAGGAGTAAATTCAAAATATGGTGTAAATATTTTTAAAGTTTGTTATCTTTAAAATATGAAAAGAAAGAAATAAACAAAGTAGTAACCTCAAGTGGTATCATGAATTTTACTAATATAGATAGGTATATGTACACATGTGCATGAATACAAACCTGCATGCACATACACACACGCACATAAAACTCAAACTCCATCCCATATATATATATTTTTGAAGATATATATATTTTTTATTCAACACTTACTAGCACATGACTGACTAACATCATAGTTTAGGTACTCATTACTTCTCACTGGAGCATTGAAATAATCTTCTTTATCTGCTATGGTTTAAATATGGTTTGTCTCCACCAAAACTCATTTTATACTTACTCCCTGATATGGCAATATTGAGAGACGGGGCCTTTAACAGGTGATTGGATCATGAAGTCTCTGTCCTCATGAATAGATCTATATATTTATAGATTAGTGAATTTAATAGATTAATGGGCATCATTGATAGGCATCACAGGAGTGAGACTGGTGGCTTTATGGGAAGAGGAAGAGAGAGCTCCCTCGCCATGTGATGTCCCCACCAGTAAGAAGGTTCTCACCAGATGTGCCCCCTTATCTTGAACTTCCTAGCCTCCAGAACTGTAAGAAATACATTTCTTTTCTTTATAAATTACCCATTTTATGTATTTTATTATAATCCACAGAAAACCGACTATTAACAATATCATTTTCCAGTTTTCTACCTTATCAATATTTCTCTCACTTCATGCACTTTACTCCAGTAATAGGGACCTGTTTGTATTTCCCCTGTACACAGACTGTGGTGTTCAATGACTCCATGACTTTGTTCTTTATATTTTTTAAGGATAAAATGCCTTTCTTCCCTTCTTTTTAGTTAGCAAAATTAATTCACCATGATCTATCTTAGTTGTCTCAAGGGCATAGTAAATATTCCATTACGTACTCTTTCATCTCATATAATTTTTACTTTGTTTTAGTATGTATATATAAACCTCAGTTTATTCAGTTATTAAGTGTTTATTATTCACTTCTCCACAAATTTATTGAGATCTTAATATGTGCCAGGCATTGTTTTATGTGGGAGGGTGGAATCAGTAAACAAAAAGACCAAAATCCCTGACCTCGCAGAGACTTAAGATGAGGCATCGCCTAGACTACTGATGAGGCATGTAAGGCATTTAATTATGCGTTATGGGCACTTGGTTCTGTCAGCTCAGGCTGCTGTAACAAAATACTATAGACTGGATGGCTTAAACAACACTTACTTCTGACAGTTTTGGCTGTCTTTCAGCTGTATTCTCATGATGGAGAGAGGAAGCCCTGGTGTCCCTTCCTCTCCTTATAGAGGTACTAATTCCATCATAAGGTTCTGCCCTCATAACTTCATCTAAAACTAATTACTTCCCAAAGTCTCCACTTCCTGTGTCAGAGCTTTGGGGGTTGGGGTTTTAAAATATACATGTTGGGAAAATGAAAGTATTCAATTCATAACAGCATTTAAATTTTAAGGAGGAGGAAGAGGAGGAGGATGATAAAAATTCAAAATTAAATAATTTTCCTCAGAATTTAGGTTTTCTATGCCTTTAAGTATTTATGTGCCTAAAGATAGGATTTCTCTATAGAATCTGAAGTGCCCTTCCTTGCTGAGCTTTACTTGTATGTGATCTATTACCTAGGGATGAACTGAGTATTACAAGAGGAAAAAATATATATCCTATATGTATTTTTTACATTTTTAAAGATTATAGTCAATAAAATTTTTATTGGTTTACATTTTTAAAAACTCGGTTTATGGATCTAATGTGGGAATTTTGATCAAAAATAAATAACAGTTTAGATAAATTTTGGAAATATAAATAATCAATTTTAAAAGTGTAAACTGAAAATCTGTATTACCAATTCCGATAATTGGAGTTCAAAAATAAATTCAATTGTTTGTTCTAAGACATGACAGAATGGTGACAGGTATCATTTTCTTTGATTAGTGCTCAAGGCAACTTTTGCTGAAAACGAAATGTTCTATTTCTATGTGACAACATCTTTCTGAAAGCTTTTAATCTTGAAGATAAATATTTATATAAGACTTAATATGTTTCTATTTATATTAAATAGGATATGTAATCATTGTTTAAAGCTGCTTAATAGAGGTGAGATGATCATCAATATTTCAAAAATAGCTGCATTTTTGACAAGTTGTAGGTTCACTATTACATAATTCGAGTTTATGTGTATGTATATATATCTGCATACATATACACATTTATATTTACTTTCATTTTCTTCACACATTTTTATTATGCAGAGGCTTTCATCACATTCTAAATGAAAAAAAATCAAGATAAATGAAATTTTGAAAGTCTGTT
Source organism: Galeopterus variegatus (assembly GCF_000696425.1). Classification (NCBI taxonomy): domain Eukaryota; kingdom Metazoa; phylum Chordata; class Mammalia; order Dermoptera; family Cynocephalidae; genus Galeopterus; species Galeopterus variegatus. The sequence goes on along the minus strand of NW_007727880.1, from coordinate 173,504 downwards.
TCTGCAGAGTCCAAATCTTTTGCTTTATCCCAATACAGACTATATACGAAATTATAACTTGGTAATGAGCTTTGTTAAAGAGGATGGAGGGTTTCCATGAGTGATGAGATCACAATTGTTTTTCATAATTGACTCTAGCCAGAGTTTATATAAATTGACACAAATTATGTTGCAGCTCAGAAGATTTAATTTGGTAGGAGACAAATAGGGTAGAACAAAAACTATTACACAACTAAAAAATATTTATTTATTAGATCTTGGGATTTAAAATTATTGATTATAGACAAAATAGTAATATATATTTACAGCATTTGATGGAAGCCTTGATTCTGACAAGTAATTCAAAAATATCTAATTTTGGTGTCGGTGATGGGCCATAATAATCATATACATTGTATATTGACAAAATAAAAATTTAACGAAAAAATAAATAAATAAATAAAATAAAAATAATTTTGATTATAAAAAAAAATAAAATAAAATAAAAGGAAGTACTAATACATACTACAGCATGGATGAACCTTGAATATATTGGGCTAAGTAAAAGAAGTCAAGCATGAAAGGCCACCTATTGCATAATTTCATTTATATTAAATGTTCAGTATAGACAAATCCATACAGACAAAAAATAGTTCAATGTTTTCCAGGGGATGGTTGGGGGAAGAGCGAACAGGTAGTGACTGATAATGGGTATAGGGTTTCTCTTTTTGGTGATGAAAATGTTCTGAAATTAGATAGCAGTGAGTGTTACACAAGTCTATGAGTAACCACTGAATTGTACTCTTTGAATGGGTGATTTTTATGGTATGTGAATTATATCTCAATAAAAAAAGCTTCAGGACAGGTCAACTTTATACACAGTGTAAGTGGTATGATTTTATATGTTTCATGATCATCCTTCATTCTAATATATTGTCCTCATGGACCCCATTACAGCTATAGATTTCCTTTATGTTGTTGTTTATCCCATTCCCTACATCATGTTGTACAGTGCCTTGGAAAATGTATGACTTTATTAATATTTTAGGTGTTGAAATGTTTCATCTCCTTGAGTCCCCTAATAAAAAATATTACACAACCTTCACATTTTATTTCTCCCCACTAGTCTGTAAATTCCTTGAAGCTAAGATTCTTGTTAGATTTATCCCCATATTTTCTTTCCACACCCAACCCTTACTTCTATTCCTACCTTGTACCTAACACAGTGCCTGGAATAAAAAATACTGCTTATAATTAAAAAAAAATATATATCTAATTTTAAATATTTACCTTACTAGACCATTTATCAGAATTCTTCACTAATTTTATGTGCATATACACATGCTATGTAAGGTCTTTAAATATTTTGAAATTTAAAATCTAATGTGTTTTCAAGAACCTCAATAGTTCAAATTAAGATAGGAGTGCAGGAGCCAGAGCCAGCCTTACTACCTAGGAATCTTGGCTCCAGACCTAATATGTGAACATAGGACAAGTAGCTTATCTTCTCTAAACCTCAAATGGGGAATTAGAAGTGGAAGACAGGGAAGCAGTTATAGGCTTCATGTGCAATATTTTCTTTCCTTTAGCCTTCATGAAAAGAGAGCAGTTTTGTTTAGATGTACAGTATGTTATATGAATGAGAGCATTCCTGATGAAACTGATTTTCATTTATGTACTAAATAAGTATTTATTGAACTCCTTTTATGTTCAAGGCCCTGTTAAAGTTGTGAATGAAAGAGACAAGACCCTTGCTCTGAAGGAGTATACATATAAAGTGGGTTAGAGAAGATATAAACAAATCAATAATGAAGAAGTTACTTTCATAGAGAGAGGTATCTAATGAAGAAGGTAAAACAGGCAACTGAAGAGTGAAAAAAACAAACAAACAAAAAACACTTAGGATAGAATGATCAGGAAAAAAATCTCTCAGATACAAGGACTTTTCAACAGAGATTATTGATTAGAAATAGTCATACATTTATGGATTTGGAAAGAGAATCCTAGTTAGAGGGAAATTCAAGGCAATACCTTTAGGGAGTTCTAAATTTCAATTATGTAAGAAAGAGGGATACAGCTAATGTAGCTGGGATTTAGTAAATGGGGAAGAGAGCCATGAAGATATAGTCCAGCCAGGAGATAACAGAGGCTTGGATCAGGGTAGTAGAAGAGGAATTAGTGAGAAGGACTCAGGGAAGGGTACAGAGACTGAGCAACATGAGGTGGATAGTGGTGTCACCAAAGCTCTGAAAAGTAGGGAAAGAGAAGGTTTGGGGTGAATAATCTAGACCTCTATTTTGCACAGAGTTGTGGTCTGAATGCTTATGTTGAAGTCCTAACCCCAACATCTTAGAATATGACTGTATTTGGAAATAGGGCCTTGCAAAATGTAATTAAGGTATACTGAGGCTATTAGGGTAAAGACTCAATCGAATATGACCAGTTTCCTTTATGAAGAGGGAGAGACACCAGGGATGCAGGTGCATGGAGAAAGGGCCATGTGAAGACACAGTGAGAAGGCAGCCAGCTGCAAGCGAAGGAGAGGGGCCTCAGGAGAAAACAACCCAGCTGGGACCTTGATTTTAGACTCCTAGATTCCAGAACTATGAGAAAACAAATTGCTGTTGTTAAAGCCACCATTTCTGGTATTTTGCTATGGTAGCCCTAGCAGACTAATAGTTTATATTTTGAGATGCATAGCAGGCAACGAGTTGAGATGTCATGTTAACTATTGAAATGGTGAGATGCTAGGAGGAGAAATTCAAATTTAAAGATATCAAACTTCAATATATGACCAAAATTATCTAGAGACTGACTATTGATCTTAGCATAGTTTCTATGTATGGGCAATCAAATTATATTACTCAAATTGCAGCTAAGATAATCTATGAAAAATTATTAGTTCTGTTTATTGTTTCCACGATACCATTCATAGGAGACACAGCACTGCTATAGAGTTCCAGAAATGATAAAAGGAGACACAGTCAAGTTTCAGAACTTGGCTCCAGTAATACTTAGGCAAAAAGCTGATTATTATCAAGGATCAGTGTAGGAGTGCTAATTGCTTATAAAGCTTGGGTATAAACAGGGTATAAAAATTAGATATTATGCTTTGCAGAGATGGTAGACAAAAATGGCTCTTCACTTCAGAATTCAGGCAGTAGACTTGAAGCAAAACTAGAAGAGTATTTTCAGTGGGCTTCTCAGATGCCCTGCTTAGTCTTTGGAACACTGATGAAAAGAGACTGAGCACATGAAAGAGATTGAAAGGGGAAGCAGAGACCTTCAAACCCTCATAGCACTTAGAAAATATTATTGTAGTATAAGAAGTTTTAAATAAGCCTTTGGCTTTCATGCTATGAGAGAAAACTGGTTTAATTGGGTGACTATATGGTTGAGAAGATGTTATCATTCTCAAATAAGAAAGGAAGATATTTGTGTAGTATCTCTTTTAACTTCTGAGAGGCATGTGGACCTGTGAGATGGGCTCCTAATGTACAGAAGACATCATTTTGGGCCTGATTTCCTTCACCCATTGTCCTAACTTTGTTGGAAATTACTGAGATGAAAAATTTAAGAGAAGCTGAAACCTTATCCTTGCATTGAATTTAGAAAGGACTATCATTTCTAAGAGAAAAAAAGTTATCTTCACAGCAGTGACACAAGTCTAATTAGCACCTACTCCTCTCATATTTTTTTCCCCCAACAGAGCCTCAATTTTGCTCAGCTAATGTCCCAGGGGAAGCTGCTTCCCCAACCTCCCCCAGATTGGGTGAGATTGGTTTCAGGGAAAGCTCATTCCCCTTGTTTGTGTTTCGTTAAATAAACGGGCATGTGACCCATATCTAGCCAATAATTTATGAGTGAGGTCTGCTACGGGTCTTCTGGAAATGATTTTGCTGCATGAAGAGAAGGCATCTGTCTTTTTCAGGATGCATTTTTATCTAGATATAATGCCTGGAATTACTCCAAACACAGAGTATAAAATACAATTGAGAATGATACTGTGAGGGAATGAAAAGAATCTGTGTCTTTGATGACAATATGAAGTCACTGAATCAACTAAAACTGAAACTTGCCTACTGTATTAGTCTGTTTCTGTTTCTTATAACAAAATACATGGAACTGGGTAATTTATTGCTTACAGTTTCAGAGGCTAGGAAGTCCAAAGTCCAGGAAACACATCTGGTGAAGGCTTTCTTTGGTGGTGACTTCAGTGATGACAGGATATCACATTGCAAAAATGGTGGAGCTGAGAGAGCAAGAGAGAGAGACAGATTTTCCTTTCTCTTCTTTTAAAGCCCTCAGAACCACACCCCTGACCACTATTTTTAATCCATTCACTAGGGCACGGTCCTACAATCCAATCACCTCTTCAAGGCTCCACCTTTCAATTACCATAATGATTTTCCACCCTTTTAACAGTCACAGTGTGGGGGCTCAGTTTCTAGTACATAAAACTTGGGGGACACAATTCAAGGTTCAGTGAATACCTGCCTTGGAACTTTCTCTTATATAAGAGTGTACTTATTCTATAAACCTTGTTGAGTCAAGGTTTCTGTTATTTATGGCAAAACCATCTTATTTGATACATGAGGGGAACTTATCTTATGGGTTGATGACTAAAAGAACTTGAAAGCATGTTGCTTTACTGGTGGAAATAGTCATTAAAAAGGAAACTTGCATGCCTCATTCACCTTTGCTCATGGGGCTGGAGTCATCTCTTTCATGTGAGTAAAACAGCTGCAGCAAACTACTGTTTTGGCTAAAACCTTAGACATTACCTAAGACCGCAAGACACAAGATTGAGTTATAAAACAAATTCTAGGGCTGGCCCAGTGGCGCACTGCTGTAGTGCGCTGCTTGGGAAGCGCGGCGGCACTCCCGCCGAGGGTTCGGATCCCACATGCAGACCGGCCGCTCACTGGCTGAGCGAGGTGCAGGCGCAACACCGAGGGTTGCGATCCTGTTGCCGGTCCCGGTCCGGTGCGGGGGCGACACTGAGGGTTGCGATCCGTTGCCGGACACAGAAAAAGACAAAAAGGAAAAAAAAAAAAAAAAGAAGAAAACAAATTCTATTTCCAAGAGAAGGGATAATCTTCGTCAAGGGAAAGCAAATTGTTTAGAGTCTCATAAACAAATTGGAATGAAGTTTGCCTACTGGGATGAAGCAGAGAATTTGAAATTGAGGGCAGGTGAAAAGGTTAAGAGCAGAGGGAACCTTGTGCTGGAGATTCCCGGTGGATGCAAGCATGCCTTGAGGATTCTCTCCTTAAAAATATTCAATGAAAAAGTTCAAGTTAGTTAGAAATTTGACTTTTGCTCCTGTAGCAATGGAAAATTATTCTGAGTTGACAATGTTTTTTTGTTTTGTTTTGTTTTAAATATGCTTATAGTTTGAGTAAGCAATCTGGTGTTATTTTCTGGAGGCTGAAAGGGCAAGAAGGCAAGGGGAAAGGGCACCTCCTAGACCTTAAACTCTCAGAGTCCTACAGAGATGGGACTTTGTCTCACAAAGAGAACTATGGCTCAGATCACCAGTTTGATTAGTGATTACAAAAAAAGGGGACTCAAAATCTTAGAAAAACTTCCAAGAGGGATATATACCCAAAACAAAACAAAAACAAAAAGACTCAGCAAAAATTTTATCTATATAATAATCCAGAAGTAATTCTGAGCAGACAGTAATACTTGCCAGAATATTTAGAAAAATGACAAAGTGCTCAGTGTTCATAGAAGTTTTAATTCTAGTCTTTAACTGGAGAGAAATAAGTATAAGAAGCAGCAATATGTGGTATTCAGTGAAAGTTTTTTGACTCTATTTTTCCCATTCCCTAATCTTGGTGTTAAACTGTGACACTCAATACTTCTTTCAAGTGCATATTATTCTTCTTTTTTTTTTTTTCCTTTTTGTCTTTTTTCATGTCCGGCAACGGATCGCAACCCTCAGTGTCGCGCCCGTACCGGACCGGGACCGGCAACGGGATCGCAACCCTCGGTGCTGCGCCCGCACCTCGCTCAGCCAGTGAGCAGGAACCGGTCTGTATGTGGATCCGAACCCTCGGCGGGAGCGCCGCAGCACTCCCAAGCGGCGCACTGTAGCAGTGCGCCACCGGGCCGGCCCCCATATTATTCTTCTTGAAGGAACTATGTTATCTTAGAGAGTGGTACCTAATGTGTATATTGAGTCAGCTTGTTTTGTGAAATTGGAGAATATTAGGTAATAAGACCTATGTTTCAGGAACAGAATCAAGAGTATAAAAGGAAATTCTATGTCACAAAGACCCAAAACAGACTCTTAGAAAAGCAGTCTAAGGAAAAGACTAGAATTCTTTTTTCCCTTAAAACTGAAAGATAACTCCAATAGAGGAAAGTGATGAAAAGTGAAATTATAGCACCTAAGAAACAATAATAAAAGTGATGATGTCACAATAAAAAAAAGATCTGAAGATAAAAATAGAAAGTAGGGTTTAAAGGAGAGAGAAGTGATTTGATGATTGATAAAATTAAAGTCTTAAGGCAGTTTCAATAAGCATTCTCACATTGTACATTGTTTAAAGTAAACTGCAAGTAGCTATCTTTCCAATGTTAAACAAGTCATGATAAATTGTTTCCTGTCTTTCTGACTTGAAAAAAAAGTTGAAAAAGAGGATATATCAGAAGCAGGTTGGTTACTGCCAGTGATTTAGGCAGGAACTAGGTACTCAATGTGTCTTGGCAAACTTTTCGTTTTATTTTATTTTATTATATTTTAAATTTCAACTATTTTAATCTATCTATTTATGTTTAATACACTTTAAAGAAATTTTTATTGAAATATAATACACATAAAGCCACACTAATCATAAATGAGAACTTGATGAATTATCACAAAGTGAACATACCTGTGTAACCAACACCCAAGTCAAGAAAGAGAACATTTCTAGCTCCCCAAGACCTCCCCACCTCCTTGTTCCCCTTCCCAAGCACCACTCCATCCCTTCTCCCCAAAGCCAACCACACCAGAGATTAGAAACTTTCCATTTTAGAGATGCGGAATCCTAGGCTCAGAAAACTAAACAGATTTGCAGACATTTTTAGGTGATGAAGAAACTAAGACTAAATATGGGATTTCCAACTCCTGCTCACTTACATCTGCTACTTTTTCCAACGACAGCTCATCTTTGAACTGCCCAAATCAAGAACTGACTTCCCTTTAAATGTGAATACTTTTTCTTTAAAATCATTTTAATCAAGATTATTCATATAAAAGTAGTAGGAGAGGTGCTAGACTGGCATGAGCTTGTATTGCCACATAGAGAGACAGCATGGGAATCAAAATAATAATTTATAACATGGTAAATTGGAATATATACCCTCCATGTCTCTCGAGACCTTTCAATTTGTGAATATTCCCATTTATTAACTTAAAAGGTCAGCAGTTTGTTGAACATATGTGTTTTCTGTCTTCCCAGAAGTCCTCCATGAAGCAGAAGCATATATCAAATAATTACCTTTGGAGGATATCAAACAGGGACACTGTATTAGTTTTCTGGGGTCGCTGTAACAAATTGCTAGAACTGTGTGGCTTAAAATCACATTTTTTTCTCTCACAGTTCTGGAGGCTAGAAGTCTGAAGTCAAGATGACAACAGGGTTGATTCCTTTATTGGGTTCAGAGGAAAATCTGTTCCACAACTCTCTCTTAGCCTCTGGTTGCCTGAAATCGTTGGCCTACAGATGCATCACTCCAATCTCTGGCATTCCTTGACTTACAGATTCATTATTCCGATCTCTTTCTCTGTCTTCACATGGCATTCTCTTCTCTCTGTGTCTCTTCACTTCTTATAGGGACACCAGTCATATTGAATTATGACCCACATTAGTCCAGAACGACCTAATCTTAACTTGATTATATCTGCAAATATCCTATTTCCAAATAAGGTCACATTCACAAATACTAGGGGTTAGTACTTCAGTATATCTTTTGGGGGAACACAATTCACTTCATGATAAACACCAATATATTTACTCTGGTTCCTGATAAAGCTTTCAAAATTAAATATTTCTTTTTTATATCATTCTAAATTTTACACAATATTGATGAAAAGTATACATTAAGGTTTTATTAGCTACTGTTTATATTCATTCACCTGAATGAGGATCACCAGTAAATCTATTGATTGATTAACTAAAATCCATAGATATCCTTTTGTGTAAAATATAACAAAGTGGAAAAGTGGGGTCAGGTGTTCCCTGAAGGAGTCAGGAGATACTGCAATGGAGTTGAAGCATCTGAGACAACTCTCAATTTTATGATTTGGGTACCGTGGCTTGCTCAAAATCTTCAAAGTCCTTCTTCTCTTCTCCACAGGATAAGAGTAAATAGGTTACATGTATCCAATCAGCTTTCTGATACAATGTACAACCCCAGGGTATCCCTGGTGGATTGATTCCAGGACCTCCTCCCTCCCCTTCCTACCAAAATCCCAGGATGCTCAAGTCTCTTTGTAAAATGGCATAGTGTTTGTATATAAGCTATGAACATATTTCTGTATACATTAAACCATCTCTAGATTACTTATAATACCTAGTACAATGTAAATGCTATATAGACAGTTGTTATACTGCATTGTTTCAGGAATAATAACAAGAAAAAAAGGCTGCATATGTTCAGTACACACACTAATTTTATTTTTCAAGTATTTTTCATCTGGGATTGGTTAAATCCATGGATACAGAACCCATGGATATGGAGGACCAACTGTATAAGCAACACACTACACTGGCATCTAGTTTTTTAAAAAAATCTAATGTCGGGGCCGGCCCGGTGGTGCACTCGGTAGAGTGCGGTGCTTGGGAGCGTGGTGGCGCTCCCACTGAGGGTTCGGATCCCATATAGAGACGGGTCAGCTTACTGGTTGAGTGCGGTGCAGGCGTGACACCGAGGGTTGCGATCCCATTACTGGTCATGAAAAAAGACAAAAAGGAAAAAAAAAATCTAATGTCAAGTATTATCTTGAGGAATTATGGGAAAAGAAAAAGTCTATCAAAGGGAAAGCTACCAAACACAGCTGCAAAAGAAATTATAATATTTTTGTGTTACTTTGATTATTTAACCTACCCAGAAAAACATATTTTTTACTTTTTTTTTTTTAAGAGTTAGAAGCAAGACTTAATGTTGAAATAGTGCTTAAAGAATACGTTAAAATTATATTAAAATTTTAATTTCTGGGACTGTTATTTGAAAGCTATAAATCTGTTTTAAAAATCAATAGGACCATATAATTCACCTTTTATAAAACTTTTTTCGTAGCATAAATAATGAAATTCTTAGAGAGAATTCAATCACAATAAACTGAAATTCATTATACATGATATAAAAGGTGTATATTACACATAATAAAATTGATGTGATGTAATTAACATAAAAAACTAAACATTGTTGTCTAATGTCTCTGTGACATTAAAGTGAAAGCTAGATTGTTGTTATGAAACTTTACAGAATTCAGTAAATTTCATTGTAATATGCACAACTAGATCATTTGAAAAGATGCCTTAACACCTTCCCTGATAATGAATAGAATAATAATGAGAATCTATGTTTCAAAACATTTGTAAATGAAGAACACTAATAAATCTTCAAATCTGAATTTTAAAGTTCAGCTATGAGATGTTTATTTCTGGAACTATTTTCAAAGTCATAGTAAAGAGACTGTTCCATTCATAGGAGTCAAAATCCTAAAAAGACTACAGAATGTAAGGTGATATTTAAATAGAGAAAATTAGCATCGCTGGGATATTTTAAATCTGACATCTAAAAATCTGCATTTGAATAGAGGATAAAAGTGTCCCTGCTGAGCCTAAATACAGTGAACTAGATGAGCGTACTGATAAATAAAGTGTATTTTGAGGCAAGGTAATTTTTTTGTCCTTTCCATTTGCTAGAGATTAATGACTACGGGCATTTGGTTGGAATCTTTTATTCTAATCTCTTTTATTGTGAATTCTTGACTAGTATTGCTTATTTTTTTATGTTAATGAGTCCAGATTTCATACTTTACAATATAAAAACACAGTGGTGGCTCAAGAAAAATATATGGTTTTATCCATTAATTTTTATAATTATGGCAATGAAAGTATGTATGCCACTACATATGTCTAAAAGACATTATTAACTTGTATTTCATGAAGTATCAATTTATACTTTAAATAATAATAATATAAATATACTGTATTATATCAGATATTTTATGGTGGAAAAATTTTCTGCAGGCTGTTTTTCATAACCACAGATTTAATTCTGCTATACAATATTTATTTGGAAATATTGATTGGGACATTTTCTTCTTAATAACTAGGCATCTCTGTGTTTAAAACTACTCTTTTGAAAAAGCTTTCTAATCCCCATTGGTTTTCATAATTTATCATTTTTAATGTCATCATATCAAACTTTCCCATTTGTACATTTTCCTACTAACACTTATTTTTAAATCATTTTGATGTTTTCTTATTTCTTCATTCTTTTATAATTCCGGGTTTGAATTTTATTATTTTTTTCTGTTTATTCTAAAATATCAAATCCCTGTTCTTTCTTTTATTTATTTGTCTTATTAATATTGGATCTCAGTAAGTGGATAGTAATACCAAATTTTCAAAAGGACTTAGGTAAAAGCTTACGGTTGTAGAGAAACAATTTCATTTTTTTCCTACTTTCAATTATTCTACTACTTTGTTGGGTTTTATTTATTTATATAGAACCATTTAGCATAACTCCTTTTTAATTCTATATGGAAGCTTTGTTTTCTTTCAAAGTATTCTTTAATTTACTTAAACTAACAATGAAAAATTACAGTTTCATATTGCACTATATAAGTGCTGACAGTATTAGCATTTTCATTGCTAGCTACCCATATATCAAATATTTTGGAATGTCTGAATAGAAAATAACACATTAGCAAATTTTCTAATAAACATCATATCAAGAACTTGTCTAGAAGAAATAAAGAACACTGGAAAACATGCTTAATATTTCCAGGAAAAATAGCTGTATTTCACATTTTAAACTATGAAATGTTCTTTTCTAAAGTAATTTTAGATCAGATAAGATAGTTCATTCTGATGGATATAACTGTTTCACTGTACAAGTACAAATGGATATCTTGAAAAGCTCATGTGCCCATGCAAGCCCCCCTCCTCTCTAACATCACATTTGTATGTGTGTGCATATATATATAATACCATATGTGTGTGTGTGTGCACATATATGTAACACCAGTGTTGGGTTGGTTGAGCTTTTGAATAGCTAAGTGTAAATCCAACAACAGTGCGTTTAGTTCATCAATCTTAGGTGAGAGAAATGTAAAGGAGAAGTCACAAGTGAGACTTGTCAAGGAATAAGCACGTAGGAGACCACAGTATTATTCTGAGGGGAGTGGGTAGTTTCTGAGCTTCAGTGAAGACTTCTAGATTGATCCTTGGTGATGTCAGTGCTGGTCTTCAGTTGTTTCTGACAATGTCAGGTGACCTGATAGAGAAGATCTGCCAGAGCTAATTAAGATGAGACTCAAGAGCTTCCTGGGGAAAATTCCTCCTAAGGAATTCACTTGTGGCCAAGTAAAAAAGTTTTATTTTCTGGTAGGAAGGTTTGGGTCATTGGGAATGCAGAGTTTTGAATGTCTCACTAGGATTTTTCTTCCCATCCAGCATCCTATGGTTTTCCCATCCAGCGTATCTGGGATTTATGGAGGGATAAAGAAAAGGTATATATGAATTCACAATAGCATTTTTTTTTTACCCCAAAGCTTTGTATTTTGTTACCAATGTAGTAAATTACAACACAAAATGATAGAACAATATGAATGGTTGACTTCTGCAGCAAGCGTATTATACCTTCATAGGCTATACCACTTTGCTGCATAAAGTCTTCACTGTATGAGAGTTCCAGTGATCCCCAGTGAATGTGCCAGTGCTTGGTCAAAAGAAAAAGCAAAACAAAACAAACACTAGTACCGGTACCAGTGTAAGAAGTTTGCCTAAGGGGAGCAGGAATATCACATAGACATCTTATCTGTAATGCACTACAGTGCCCAATGGAACAGTCTGTTAATAAATGAAGAAACAGAATTGTAGATGCTTCATGGTAAATCTGAAGGTTCTCTTTAATGGGCTCATTTAAGACACCTTCAGGAAACATACGAGGGGCTTTTATGGAAGCTAGTATCCACAGTAAGGTAGGGGCAAGACTCAGAGAAAAGTGGGAGAGATATAGATAGATAAATGATAGATGATTGACAGATGACAAATGGTAGATGGGTAATTAGATAGATAAAGATAAGCTTAGTTTAGATATTTAGGTAAGGCTAATGGGGGTGAAAAGAAAAACGTCTATATTGCCTAATTTTTTTGCTATTATATAATGCCCAGACATTTTAACTGTAAGTCTGCTTTTGAGCTAAGTAAATAGTTGTGTGATACTTATGGAATATATGGCTGGTGCTGATATTTTTGTTGTCCATTTAGATGGCATATGTATAGAAATGTAGTTTTAAAACTCACAATAATTTAACAAACTATTTTCTGAGTCCATTTCCACTTCGTGAAATTAACACAAGCATTATAAGCTCCACAGAGCCAAAAGAGTCTTTGAAGGTTGAGAATTTAAAAAAGATGGGAACATATTAACTCCAGTGTCAGCCATGCTCTGGTTTGCAGGTACCATGCTTTATCAGAGGATGCTAGCATGTAGTCAGTATGCATGTGCTGACTGATGGGGTGGGATGAAGAAGAATCTGGGGTCTAGGAAGAGGCAAGTATCCAGGACGTGAGTTGCTACAAAATTTCAAGTTGAGATCATCTTGAAATAGTTTTGCCCAATTTCTTAGGTTAAGGAAAGAGTGAGATTTATGCTACCATCCAAGACAGACTGAAGAAGTTTGACCCAAACTACTCAGCTAGAAAGTATCAGATCATAGATTTGTAACTAGGGCCTTTCTGTATTTTCATATAGTCGATGTTCACTTTCATTTGAATGCGTCCTTCCAAGCTATGTATTTGCTAATTTTTTTAATGTAAAAACCCACTTCTACTTTTGTGCAAATTCCTTATCTCTTGATAAAACCAAATTCTATAGAGCAGTTTACATTGTAGACCTTTCTATGCTAACTTTCTACTAGTATTTGAAAATTTCTCATGCAGTTTTCTGTGTGCTATTCATCACTCCAGGTGTTTGAATGTCTTATGTCATTTAAATGGAATTACCTCCACATCTTTCAATTCCTTGAAAAATCTTTTAATGTCAGAACTCTGTTCAAAATATGTGCTTATTGAAGGATTTATTTGAGATATTCACTCCTAGTAAATGCTTCCTCTTATGCATTCCCGAGGCACCATACTTATTCTAACTTTTTCACAGTTTGCATCAGTTTTGATGGTAGTTTGGCATTTTTTTTCTTAATTTGAAAGAAACAATTATCAAAAAATGGTAGATGACACATGAGGAATATAGTATATGAAATACAACCAACACAAACTTGAGTCAGTAGACCTAAGCCAAAGAAAATAACTTGTATCTGTACAAAAAATTGGCGAGTGCACTTAGTAAATATAAAATATTTAAGTTTATAAGATTTTATTTTTTTTAATTTTCAGCTTTAACTATTTTTTTTCTTTTATTAACCAGCCCTATACGAAGTCATCTGTTGTGCTTAACAAATTATTATTCAATAATAAATAATCTGTTAAAGTGCTTGGAGTCACTGCATTGAAGGGGAGAAGTTTAAATATCTAATAGAGATTCACTCTAATACACTGGAAATATGGTCAGTGTCTTAGTTTGGGGAACTCTAATATAGTGCCATAGATTGGGAGACTAAAAGGAACAGAAAACAGAAATTTATTCTCACAGTTCTGGAGGCTGGAAGTCAAAGATCAGGGTGCCATCATGGTTAAGTTCTGATGAGGATCCTTGCAGTGGATTGAATTATGTCCCTCCAAAACTCACTGAAGCTTGAATTGTGTCCCCCAAGTTTTATGTGTTAAAACTTAGCCCCTACTGTGATTGTTAAGAGAGTGGGAAATCCTATTATGGTATATAAAAGGTGGAGCCTTGAAGAGGTGATTAGATTGTAGGACCATGTGGTAGTCAATGGATTAAAAATGATGATCGGGGCATGGTTCTGGGGACTTTGAAAGAAGAGAGTCTCTTTCTTGCTCTCTCTGTTCTGTCTGCTTCCACCATCTAGCAATGTGAGACCTCTGGGTCACTGTCACTGTCGGGCCTTAAAAACTAACGCCACCTTAAGTGACATTACAAGCGGCACCATTATGGGCCCACAAGGGCGTATTAACGTGGCAGCCTAAGACGGCACCAGGAGGAAGTAGGTTGGGAGTGTCTGTGGGAACCTTGCTTTAGCCCTTATTGGCCAAATACTGTGCTTCCACTCTCATGAACACTGCATGATTGCAATAGCTAGGCACTGAGACAGGATGCATGCCCCTGACCTTTAAGCTGATAGGATTATGTAAAAAACCTCTCTTCCCCATTTGCCTTTAAAAGCAAGTGCTTGTGTGATAATAAACGGAACTGCTCGACAAAACCCCCGCCGCGTCTGAGTGTCCTTTAACAGGCTGGTTGGGGCCAGCAGCTGTGCTCACCTCTCTTCATGGCTCCCTTCCCCCGTCTTCTTCCAAAGGGGACAGGAGGGAAAGAGGAATCTGGGCAATTCGCTTGCCCACCAAGGAACGAGGCTAGGGCTGTCATCCAGCAGTGGACCCGACATGTCACCACTACCAGATGGACTTTGGATTTCCCAGCCTCAGAAACTGTAAGCAATAAATTTTGTTTTCTTTATAAATCACCCAGTTTCAGGTTTTTTGTAATAAGCAACAAAAGCGGACTAAAACAATCTTCTTCCAGTTCACAGACTGCAGACTTTTCCTTGTATCCTACATGGCATGCAGCAGAGAGAGGGATTCCATGTTTTTGATACTTTTAATAAGGACATAAATCCCATGCATGAGGGTTCTATCATCATGATCAAATTACCTACCTTCTCTACCACCAAATATGGTCACATTTGGGATTAGTCTTCAACATGTGAATTTTGTGGGGGGACACATTCAGTCCAGAGCAGTAAGAATATATCCTTCCTTGACAATGCAATTAAAAGTGTAAAAATAGTTATCTTGAGACAGTCTACATACAAGTAGTGTTAATTCCCATGGAGCTGAGCTGTACTACAAACTCGTCATCTACCATCCTTCTGGTAAAATGATAGTAAAACAATGGTGTTGCTGATTGAATTCCTCCAATACTTTGAAATTAGGAAAAATATCTGGCTTACTAACTTTATTATTCCACTGTGCTTTTTATTGCAAGTAAATAAATTGATATGGTGATTAAGGTATAACTTTTTATAAATTTGTTTCAAATTTATATGAAATATAAATTAAATATCTATATAAAATATAAATTAAATATTTATATAAATTAAATATTAAATATAGATATTTCATTCATATAAAATGTGTTTCCAGACTCTGGTCATTTATAAATAAACTGGTAAGTTAGACTGTTTCACAATAAAACCATAGTATCTCTCATTAAGGAAAAACATCTTTTAATGACCAGAATGTAAAGCGGGATAGTCACTCTCTCTTTTCTTTTGAGTTTATAATCACAAACATACTAATCACATATTAGACATCAAAGGGATGAATGTAATTACATACCAAATATGCACGTATATAGCTATGAAATATATTAATGCATATGACTTTGATATATGCACACTTCTGTATTGCTAAAATTTCTTGTGCTGGGAAACAGGCACTATATATTCTAACATATCTAAGTTTTACTGTATCAAAAGCATTTTATAGATAGTGGTAAATTTAATGCATGAAATCAAACTGAACAGAGAAGACCTCATTTCAAGGGCAAAACTATGTTAGATATTTTATTTGATTATTATGGCTGACATTGTCAAATCACCTAGGGCTTGAAATCTGATAGAGAATGATTCTAGGTTGTATCAGAAAGTCTAATTTACTGTATGCATTCAGTGATTCTTTTCACTGTGTTCAAAACTCCATGGACTAAAGTTAATCTTGATAATATTCTAAAAAGTTGGCTATCACATAGTTTTCTGATGACTTATACATCTGGCACCAAAGTAGACAAGAGAGAACACAACAAATAACAGATTTTGCATATATACATGTGTGCATACATATATTATAATATGCAGTTGTAAAAATTTTATGTGTGTGTAATATTTACAACTGGTAATAAGTTATACATATGTATTTTAATGTTAGATGTTAGACTTGGCTTGAAAGTGATGTTTTATCTTTTTACTTTCTTTACAGAGTATATGTTTCATTCACTAAAACAATTGCTGTGTGTACTGAACTAAAAATTTTGGATTTTACTGTTTTATGAAAGGAAAGCACATTTTAGAATCTTAGAATAAAATACATAACTTCTGTTCTTTATCTAACACCACCTTCACTGTAGACCTCAGGTTAAACCAAAAATTCTAAAAGCAATAAATTGTATTTTGCATAATAAAACAAAATTATTTTGTACTTAACGTAGAAAGAAAGTAAAAAACTTTCAAGTTTAATTTTCTTTGATTATCTGACTTTAGGTTAAATGTCTAATTTTTACTGTCATCAGGGTTAACTAATTACTCTATGATTTTTTTGAATATAATAAATGTTTTTCTAAAATCAGCCTGTTTAACAATCTGATTGTTATTAGATTTTTGAAAAATAATCACAATGATAATAATAGTTACTATATAATTATGTAATTATTATTATTATTATGCAATTACTAAGTATAAGACAATCTTCTCAGCCATTTATACTAAGGTTCTTCAAAAAGTTCATGGAAATATTTGTATTATCTTTTAATTCTATTTTTTCACAGACCCTCATATGTATTAACACATTTAATTCTCATTACAACAATATGATCTAGGTTAATACAATTATTCCCACTTCATAGGGAATAATTGACAAATAAAGTAGTATCTTGCCCAAAGGTATACAGCTAGTATGTGGAAAAATCAGTATTAAAATGAAATCGCTCCAATTCCAGGGCTGACTATGGCTTCTCTGAAGGTCAGCAAGGAAAAATTTCAATACAGACCAACACAAAAATGATCTTCTTAAAGATACCTCTATATTCTCTACAATGAGTTATTGTTATATATTTGCCAAAGGCAATTTTCTCTTTTTTCCCAAGGAACATGCATAAAGAATTTCAAATTTTATTTTAATTATGGGTGCATCCTCAATTATTTTTGAAGTGGATAGGTAACACATTATAAATTATAAATAATGTTTTAGTGTCTTTTATCTCTGGTTCCAAGAATTCTTGCCTTCTCTTTAGCTTTTCCATTACAGATTCAAATCTTGAGTTTTTAGATCATCTATAGGTTGCTAAATAAAAGTTTGTATGACTGGCACTTAGCATTGAACAAAGTACTGCTAGATAGAGCAGAAAATAAAAGTTTAAGATAAGGTTAAAGTAGAATTTTAAAGTTTTGTGTGGAAGAGAAAGAAAAAAGGGAAAGAATAGAATAATGAGAAACAAATAAAAACATAAGAAATAAAAAAGATAATGAAAGAAATGTGTATTCTGAACACTCATCTTGGCCAACGATCACAGGTCACAACATAAAAGAATCAGGATATTTTCTGTCCATAACTATAAAAATGTGGAGGTACATGTTTAAAATTTAGAGACAGGTGGGTAAAACAAAGCAAAATGTTTCTGATTAGTGGGCATATATAAATAGATAGGTAGGTAGATAGGTAGATCAATTCAGGTGCTTGGAAAGTATACAATTTAAGTGAAATTGATATACAGAATACTGTTTTAATAGATTGTATTAAGGTATCTTTTAGAAATCACAAACAACCTTCTGAAATTCTGTACTTTTTTTATTGATGTGTAATTGATTACACATATTTTTGTGGTACAGTGTTGACTATCATTACTTCTGTACAATATGTGATCAAATCAATATATTAGTATATTCATTCTTACAAATCATATTTATTCTTTTGCCCCTCACCCAATTTCTCCCTAACCCCCCTCTAATTCCCACTTTCTCACCAATAGTAACCATAGATCTGTTCCCTCCTTCTGAAAGTTCAATGTTTTATTGTGGTCTTTCTTTTCTTTTTTCCTTCCTTCCTTCCTTCTTAGCACCCACTTAGGAGTGAAGACATGTGGTATTTCTCTTTCTGTGTCTGACTTATTTCACTTAACATGATTTTATCCAGTCTCATTCATATTGCTGTGAATGGCAGAATTGCATTCTTTTTTTTTGGCTGAGTAGTATTCCATTGTGTATACATACTGTGCATACCTTATCCAGTCATTTGTTGATGGACATTTAGGTTGGTTCCATATCTTGGCTATTGTAAATAGAGCTGTGATGAACGTGGGAGTGAAGGTATCCCTTCGACATGATTTCCATTTTCTGGGTATATGCCCAGAAGTGGCATTTCTAGTAGTTCTTTCTACAGTTCTTTAAGCAACCTCATACCATTTTCCACAATGGCTTTACTATTTTACAGTCCTACCAAGTGTTCCACTTTCTCTACATCCTCACCAGCATTTTTTATTCTCAGTCTTTTTTATAATAGCTAGTCTAACTGGGATGACATGATACTTCAGTGTGGTTCTGATTTGCATTTCCCTGATGACTAGGGATGTTGAGCATTTTTTCATGTACCTGTTGGACATTTGTACATCTTCTTTTGAAAAGTGTCCATTCAGCTCCTTTGCCTATTTTTTAATTGGATTATTTAGTTTTTTACTGTGAAGTTGTTTGAGTTCCTTGTGCATTCTGGATATTAAACCCTTGTTGAGTGTATAGTTTGTAAATATTTTCTCACATTTTGTAGGCTGTCTTTTTATTCTCTTGTTTCCTTTGCTGTTCAGAAGCTTTTTAGTTTGATATAATCCCATTTGTTTCTCTTTTCTTTTGTTGCTTGTGCTTTGGGGGTCTTATTAATAAAGTCTTTGGCCAGTCCTCCTTTCTGTAGTGTTTCCCCCATGTTTTATTTTAGTAGTTTTATTGTTTCAGGTCTTAACTTAAGTCTTTAATCTATTTAGAGTTGATTTTGGTATATGGTGAAAGGTACACATCAAGTTTCATTCTTCTCCGTATGGATGTCCAATTTCCCCAGCACCATTTATTGAAGCAGCAGTCTTTTCCCCAATGTATGTTCTTGTCAAAGATCAGCTGATTGTAAGTGTGTGAATTGATTTCTGGGTTCTCTATTTTATTCCTTTGATCTAAGTACCTGTTTTTATGCCAATACCACTCTGTATTGGTTACTATAGCTTTGTAGTGTAATTTGAAGTTGGGTAGTATTATACTTCTGGCTTTTTTTCTTTCACTCAGGATTGCTTAAGCTATTTTTTTGTCTTTTGTGGTTCCATATGAATGTTAGGATTATTTTTTTCTGTTTCTGTGAAGAATGCCATTGGTATTTTGATGGGGATTGCATTGAATCTGTAGATTGCTTTGAGTAGTATGGACATTTTCACAATGTTAATTCTTCCAATCTAAGAGCGTAGAATGTCTTCTCACCTTTTTGTGTCCTCTTTAATTTCTTTCAGCAGTGTTTTGTAGTTCTTGATGTAAAGATCTTTCACCTCTTTGGTTATACTGATTCCTATGTATATTATTTATTTTTGGTGACTACTGTAAATGAGCTTGCTTTCTTCATTTCTTTTTATGCTAGTTTATTATTGGAATATAATAATGTTACTGATTTGGGGGTGTTGATTTTTTATACTGCAATATTACTGAAATTGTTAATCAGCTATAAGAGTTTTTTTGTAGAGACTATAGGTTTTTCTATTTATAGGGTCATGTAATCTGCGAACAGGGACAGTTTGATTTTGTCTTTTCCAATTTGGTTGCCTTTTATTTCTTTCTCTTGCATGATTACTCTGGCTAGTACTTCCAATACTATGTTAAATAGGAGTGATGAGTGGGCATCCTTTCGGCTTTTTTCCATTCAAGATGTGTTGAGATACTTTTATTGTGTTGAGATACTTTCCTTCTATGCCTAATTTGCTGAGAGCCTTTATCATGAAGGAATATTGAATCTTATCGAATGTTTTTTCTGCATGTATTATGATAATCATATAGTTTTGTCCTTGATTTTGTTGATGTGATGTATGACATTTATTGACATGCATGCATTGAACTATGCTTGCATCCCTGGGATGAATCCCACTTGATCATGGTGTATACTATTTTTGATGTGTTGCTGTATTCTTTTTGCTAATATTTTGTTGAGGATTTTTGCATCTGTGTTCATTAGAGATATTGATCTATAGCTTTCTTTTTTTTGTTGTATCTTTGTCTGGTTTTGGTGCAGGGTGATGCTGGTCTCATAGAATGAGGTTGGGAGATTGTTCTCTGTTTCAATGTTTTGGTTAGTTTGAAGAAAATTGGTATTAGTTCCCCTTTAAAGGTTTGGTGGAATCCAGCAGTAAAGCCATCCAGTCCTTGGCTTTTCTTTGTTGGGAGACTGCTGATTACTGCTTTAAACTCATTGTGTGTTATTGTTATTTTCAGTCTTGGTAGTTTGTACGTGTGAAGAAATTTATCCATTTCTTCCAGGTTTTCATATTTGTTGGCTTGTAGTTGTTTATAATAGTCTCTAATGAATTGCTGCATTTCTGTGGAATCAGTTGTAATGTCTCTTTTTTCATTTCTGATTTTTGTAGTTTTGGCTTTTCTCTACTTTATTTTTTTTTAAGTTAAACCAGCTAATGGTTTGTTTATTTTATTTACCTTCTCAAAAAACTAACTTTTTGTTTCACTGATCTTTTGTATCATTCTGTGGGTCTCTATTTCAATTAGTCCTACTCTGATCTTAATTATTTCTTTTCACCTACTACTTTTAGAATTGGCTTATACTTGTTTTTCTAGTTCTTTGAGGTATAGTGTTAGGTCATTTATTTGAAATCTTTCTAATCTTTTGATGTAAATGCTTATTGCAATAAACTTCCCTCTTAGTACTGCTTTTACAGCACCCACAGATTTTGGTATGATGTGTCTTTATTTTCATTAGTTTCAAGAAATGTCTTTATTTCCTTTTTAATTTCTTCTTAGACACATAGGTCATTCCAGAGCCTGTTGTTTAATTTCCATTTATTTGTATATTTTCCAGAGTTTTGCTTGTTACTGACTTCCAATTTTCATATGCTAAGGTCTGAAAAGATACTTGAAATGATATCAGATTTTTATTTATTTATTTATTTTTTAGTTTTCTGAGACTTGATTTGTGACACAACTTTTGGTCTATCTTGGACAATGTTCCAGTGCTGATGAGAAGAATGTATATTCTGTAGTTGTTGGATGAAATATTCTGTAGATATTTGCCAGGTCCAATTAGTCTAAGATGCAGTTTAAATCCTGTGTTTCTTTGTTGATTTATTGCCTACATGATCTGTCCAGTGCTAAAAGAGGGGTGTTCAGGTCTGACACTATTTTGTTTTGTGGTCTATCTCCTTTTTTAGGTCTAACGGTGTTTGCTCTGGTGCTCTGGGGTTCCAATGCTCTTGTGTTGGGTGCATCCATATTTAGAATTGTTATATCCTCTTGCTGGATAGATTCTTCTATCATTGTATAGTGACCTTGTTTGTCTCTTTTTATAGTTTTTGGTTTAAAATCTATTTTATCCAATATGAGAATAGCTACTTCTGCTGATTTTTGGTTTCCATTTGTATGGAATACCTTTCTCCATCCTTTCACTTGTAGTGTGTGTGTCTTTACAGGTGACAGCACATAGTTAGGTCTAACTTTTTAATCCCATAAGTCAGTCTGTGTCTTTTGAATGGGGAGTTTAATCCATTGACATTTAGGTTTGTAATTGACAGGTATTGTCTTACTCCTGGCATTTTATTGCTTTTTTTATTCTTTTTTTTTTTTTAGATATTTTAAATATCTCTTGTTCCTTTCTTCCCCTTTTACTATTCACCTTCAATGTTTATTGTTTTCTTGAGGTGGTAAGATTTAGTTTTTTTCTCTTGCTCATTTGCATTTTTGTTTTACCAGTGGATTTTTTTTTTTTCCTTTTTGTTTTTTTTCGTGACTGGCAACGGATCGCAACCCTCAGTGTCGTGCCCGTACCAGACCGGGACCGGCCACAGGATCGCAACCCTTGGTGTTGCTCCCACCCCTCACTCAGCCAGTGAGCGGC
Source organism: Galeopterus variegatus (assembly GCF_000696425.1). Classification (NCBI taxonomy): domain Eukaryota; kingdom Metazoa; phylum Chordata; class Mammalia; order Dermoptera; family Cynocephalidae; genus Galeopterus; species Galeopterus variegatus. The sequence goes on along the minus strand of NW_007727880.1, from coordinate 151,299 downwards.
CGGTCTGTATGTGGGACCGAACCCTCGGCGGGAGCGCCACCACGCTTCCCAAGTGGCGCACTATAGCAGTGCGCCACTGGGCCGGCCCTTACCAGTGGATTTTGTTCTTTCTTATGTATTCATGATTGTGATTATTGTTTACCGGATTCTAGATGCGGGACTCCCTAAGGATTTTTTGCAGGACTGGTTGTGTGGTTGGAAACACACTATTCCTACTTTATTTCTGAAAGATAGCTTTGCTGAGTATAGTAATGTTAGTTGGCAGTTTTTTCTTTAAGTATTTTGAATATATCTCCCCATTTTCTTCTGTACTGTATAGTTTCAGTTGAAAAATCTGCTGTTAGTCTGATGGGGGCTCCCTTATGTAACTTGTCGCATTTCTCTTGTTGCTTTTAGAATTCTCTCTTCGTCTTTGAGCTTTGCCAGTTTGACTCTAGTGTGTACTGGAGAGGATATTTTTCATTTAAATCTGTGTGGGCATCTTTGAGCTTCCTGGATCTGAAGGCTACATGTCTCTCCATATACCTGGGAAGTTTTCCTTTATTATTTCCTTGAATAGGTTTTCCATGCCTTTACCTTTCTCCTCCCCTTCTGGAATAAACCATGATTCAGATGTTTGTGCACTTAAGGTTGTCTGCTAGCTCTCTTAGATTTTCTTCATTTTAAAAAATTTTTTCTTCCTGTGTTATTTCAAAAAGATGATCTTCATGATCTGAAATTCTTTCTTTTGCTTGCTCTAACCTGCTGCCTAAGCTCTCAGTTGTGTTTTTATATCATTGAATGAATCCTTTAGTTCCAGTAGTCTACTACATTCTTTTTTAAAGTATTAATCTCTTCGTAAATTTCCTCCTTCATATCCTGGATACATTTTCTTATTTCATTGTGTTGTCTGACTGAGTCTTCTCTTATCTTTTTGAGTTTTCTTAAGACTATTGTTCAGAATTCTTTTTCAGTCATATCAAGTGTCTCCTGCCCTATGGGGTCTGGTACTTGAGAATTACTGCATTCCTTTGGTGGTGTCATATTTTCTTGTGTATTCATGTTTCTAGTAACTCTATGTTGACTTCTTGTCATCTGATAGAGCAGTTGTTTCTTCTATTACTCTGGAGTAGGTTTTGAGCAGAAAGAGTTCCTCCTCCATTTTCAGGCTCTGTTGGTAACTCTCTTGCATCAGTGCAGTCAAGTGTGCTGGGGGCTGCCTGCAAGGGTGGTCCTGGATGCTACTAGGATGTTGAGCCATCCCTTGTGACAGCAGTTGTGGCAGTGGCCGTGGTGGACCACCCACATGGAAGTGGTGCTTGTGTTGTTCTCTTATCTTCTCTGTTTGGGTGGTGGGAGGCTACCCAAGGCTTCTGCCTGGGTCCTTGGTTGAGGGAGGCTCTGTTGCTTTCTACAGAGATTATTTTTCCAACACTAAAAGAGGGTGCATGGCCTGTATACTCTTTGACATGTTATTTCCCTGGCTCTTCTACTCATTCCATAGTGCATCTATACACAACGAATTTCTGAAATACTGTACTTCAAGGGTCACTTCCATTAAGAACTCAATTGTCTTGACATGAGTTCTAAATATTATTGCTTTGGCTACATGCAAATTTTTAAATGATTCATATCTCTTTTCCTGGTAATTCTTTCTTCTCCAAAATTCTCCTAATTTCACTAAAAACAGAGTATCACTTACTGTAAGTAACTTATATTCTTGTGACTTATAATGCTGTTTTCCTTCTCATCTGTGTACCTTAACCCTACCTGTTTTAAAGAATAATTCAAGTTCAAATTCACTTATATCAGTAATTTGCTGACAAACTCTTATTAGGTTATTGTTCCCTTAAATCAAGTGAAAGACTCTTGATGTCAGTGCATATGTCCTTTTTGCATGATTTCTGGCACCCAGGTACATGACAGAAACTAAACAAATATGTGTTAATTATTTGATTTGTATCTTTATGAGTGTAACTATTAAAAACTATCAAAAAAGCTTACCAATTAACTTGATGTAAAACTGTTTTCTTACCTGAGAAGTGTAAAAATAAATAAAAGACATAGATTCCATTCTCAAAGAGGTTATTTTGAAAAAGGAAAGAAGATATTTTCACATGCTAAATTAGTAATGTCTGATAAACTCTCTTATAGTTTCTAATTAACACACCAAAAGAGTTTTGTTGAAAGACTTAAAAATTCGGCAGAGAATGATGAGGTTGCCATCAAAAGGAACTGCCTAACAAGCATATTTTTGGATTTTTCGTCAAGAAAACTGACAAACTGACAAAAAAATGAACTACAAAAAAGATAGCAAAATAACTTCTGCTGATTATTAAATCCTTCTGGGAATGCCCCACTCCCTACCCCAGTAAATCAACTGTTATTACATCTACGCATGAGAAAATTTCCCTGCATTTTACAAAGCTGAGGTTAGAAAAGGTTAGTGTAATTTTGGTAGGAAAATCTACCATTTGAACTCTTTCCTGAGCTTATAAATAGATGAAAATCCAAAATTTTTACCATTGCTTACGAGAACTCAACTCTCCAAATTCCATATAGCAAGGTCATTCTTGTCTACTGATGTCTTCTACTGGGTGGTGCAGACTGATGGATACCGTAAATCTAACAGGAAATTATATGTCCATATCTCTACCCTTCAGTGGGTGGTCACTGTGCACCTCTCATTCTACCACTTATCTTCAAATTGGCTTCTTGTTTTTTTCTCTTCACTACCACTGGATAATATCTCTAGAGTATTCCAGAGCTTTTACAATCAAATTTAGAGTGTAAGAGCAGTATCCCATTTTGTATTAAAAAATCCAGTCCAATCTAAATCTTAACTTCTGTTGCACATCTAATATAAAGGTTTTTGCTTTATCCCTGGCTCACGATTGGAATTTTACAAAGAGGAATGGGGTGAGAACATATCCATATCTTGTCTTTCCTGAAGGGAGATTGCAGTCTAGCATTGTTGCCCTCTGTGTGACAGATAACCAAATGTTGAATATTTCTCATATAGTGCAATATTTAAATGCCAAATGCAGAATGTCTCAAAGTAAAGAAAATCATTGGAAAAAATACTGACATTAAAAAAAAGTCAAGATAACTCTCCTCCTACAATGAAACACCCGAGATAGAAGTTCTTTCTTTATGTAGAAATTTACTGGTCCAATCTGATAAAACAGCTAATTAAAACTATTTCCTGGAGGGCATGATTTTGAGTCACATTTATTTTGGGTTCCAACCCTATTAGTGAAGAACAAACTTCTGAGCCTGGTGGAGGAGTAAGAGACCAAGGCACTGGTTGAATGACTTAGAATAGTAATGACGTCTGACCCAGACAGCTGTACGGGCAGAACAGATGTTGTTAGGTCAGCAAGACAAAGTGATCAAAGGACTCTGAGCCAAACGCTTAACAAGTGAGGGAGTTTATTTCCAGCAAACCTGGAGGGGAGACTGGAAGATCAGTTCCTGCCCCTGTATAGACTAATAGAGGTTTTATAGGGCTTGAATTAGGGGAAGGGTTTGGAATATATTCTGAGCATTCAGCACTTCACAACAGCTCTGCAGTTTTCTTGTTTTGCACAAGATTCTGTTTTGCACAAAATCTGCTTTTTCTCAGAAAGCACTTTGCTTAAGAGAAAGGGAGGGGGTAGGGGCAGGGTGAGGAAGCAGTTAACATGGCTGTGCTTATGCTGAGCTGACTGTGAAGCCTAATACAAGCGACCTCCATGAAGTAAAGATGATGCAGTGACTAGTTAGGCAATATGGAAATGGCACAGCTGAAAGAGGTGAAAGGACATAACAGCAAGAGGGCATTATTATGTCCCCTCAGCTAGAAACACTCTAAGAGTAGAAACTGCAGGTAAAAAGACCTCCTGTGTCATATATTGCTTCCTAAAAATGTGCTTTTAAACTTTAAAAACCTGCAGATTTGCAAGGCCTGAGGAAAATCAGTTTTTAGGAATAATTTCTTTGTGCTACCTCTCCCTCTCCTTTTTTATCTTTCTTCAAAGTTTCCAATTATTTTAAATTTATGTTATTAGAAATGATATACATTACTAAATACATTTTCTGATATTCATAGCCATAAAATATTTTTGGAGTATGTTGTAAAAGGTTTTACTTTCCCTTCTGCTGATTATTTAATTTTCATTATCTGTATAATAAATAACATTATGAAGAATAATTTGGTTAAAATTCAGCATATTTCTCAGACTATTTCCTGAAGATAATTTCCCAGAAGTAAATAGAATTTCTGGTCAAGAAAATAAACACTTTTAGGGTTTGGAAAAATTTGGACATTTAAAAAAACAACTTGCCCACCTGGAGGGCAAAAGAGTAGCTTTTTTTTTTCTTTCTTTCTTTCTTTTTTTAGGTTTATATAAACTAGCCTTCCTGCATAAGTTCTTATTATTTTAAACAACTTTATGAGTTTACTGTGAAGACATGTGTTATTTTATATTTGTTCACATATATCAGGCATTTGATTTTTTTCCTTATTGAATTATCTATGTATATTTTTGCCCATTTGTATGATTGGGCTATTTTATATTTCATGATTGATTGCATATGCTCTTCAAATATATGAATATTCCTTTATTATATAATTAACAATCATTTTCTTTTTAAAAATAAATTTTTATTTGAATTCTACATCCTTTACAAAGGCCTGTACAAGTAACAGATCTATGTGTAATATAAAAAATTATAAAGGTTAGTACAAAATCATTGCAACGCTCTGTTACGTGTTTTTAACATAAATACCCTATAATTTGCATAATGCTGCAATTCCTTCTATCATTCACAAATATGTTTTTAAGATCTACCTATATTGACTGAAATAGTTTTCATTTTTAACTTTTTACTGCTGTATATATTATACAAGTGTGCCACATTTTATCTATCCTTTCCTCAATTTTGCCATTTAAAAACAACACAAATAAATTTTAGCATATATGTCCACATTTAGATTTCTATCAGCATATATAAAAACACCTTTTATAATGCAACTTTATCAATAATTAATTTTGTAAAATTTTTGTAAAACTTTTGGATGGAAATAGTTCATTTAGGTACACAGTGGGGAGCAATTCAGACTTTTACATTGCCTATTATCAGAATCTCTCCTGTTAGAAAGTAAATACAAGAAGTCAAATTATTTTTCTGCAGGGAGCTGATATGATAAGGATAAATGAGTATATAATAACTTTATGCTGTGATGTTCTAATTTATCCATCCTAAAAATAGATATTTACAGTTGTCTCCCTTTATCCACGGTTTCCTTTTTCATGGTTTCAGTTAGTTGCAGTAAATTACAGTCTGAAAATACTAAATGGGAAATTCCAGAAATAAACAATCCATAAGTTCTAAACTGTGTGCCGTTCTGAGTAGCATGAAAAAATTTTGCATTGTTCTATTCCGTCCCACTCAGGATGTGAATCACCCCGTTGTCTAGAATGTACACACTGTTGCTGAATATAGTATCCACCTTTTAGTCACTTAGTAGCCCTCTCAGTTGTCAGATCTAAAAAACATAGTATATATAGAGTTTGCTACTATCTCTGGTTTTAGGCATCCACTTCGGGTCCTGGAATGTATCCTCTGCAAGTAAGCCGGTACAAATTAATATATGCTAATTTGTATGGACAACCTCTCAAAAAGTTAGTGATTGGATAGACCTTATGAATATTTGCCACTCTGGCTCTTAAATTTCTGTTTTATTTTTACTCTCTCTCTCTTTTTATTGACATAAGCTTTTTAAAAATATATATATTCTGTTAATTTACAAAGCCAGGTCCTGATTTTGTCTATGACTTATTATGTCTTTTTAATAAATGAGAAACAAATTGGTGGACTAAGGAATTTGGCCACAGACTCACATTTTGTTATTGGTCTTCCTTTGTCTGTCTGTTTTGAATCTCATCAGCATTTTCCTTTAAATTTCAATGCCTTTAGTCTCCACTTGTATTCTTTTATTCCTCATAGTTCCTGTGATTCCATATTAATGTGTACTATATGTTTGTTTCCTATGTATAGGTGAATATTTTGCCCCTTTCAGTTGAATTTTCTTGTCTTTGAATTACTTTATTACCAGTTCATCTTCTATTTCCCCTTCTGATAGTAATCAAGAGTAAGATTTTATTTCTCTTCCTCAGCCTGTTGAGGCTGTGAGGACAGGCAGGGAACTTTTGAGGCAATATCCTAATTAATTATTGCCCAATGAGCTCAGATAGAAAAGCTATCGTAGGGGAGCTAGCTCCCCTTTAGGGTTTCTTTTGGCTGAGCCTGAGAATTAAATTGATATAAGGCAGATCAGTAGGAGAAAAACACACAAATTTATTTAGTGGATTTTTTACATGGCATAAGAGACTTTAAGAAATGAGGGCCCAAAGAAGCAGTTAGAGTCAGTTACTTATAAATTGAATTGAACAAAAATAGTAAGTTTTGATAAAACAACTAAATTATGTGGGAATCCTTTAAAAATAAGAGGTATTCTAACAAGGTCTATATGGTATTTTCTGGGTGTCAACTTCTCTTTGAAGATAATGATGTTGCCTTTCCTTCTATAGGGAGAATGTTTTTCATGTGGGAATTTCATCTTCTGCTTTTAGGAAACAGAAAAGAAGTCAGAGTGATCTTTTTGCACCTGCTGTTTTTCAAATGCCTTTAATTCATAATAGTCAATATGCCAGACTGCCATGCTTTTAACTCCTTCACTGTCATATCCCAGTTTTCTGCCAGATTTTGGCCACAATTCATTCCAAAACTGTTTCTTTCCCTTAGATATCAATATCGATTATAATTTTATATTAATCATGAGTTTTGAGTCATCTTTGCTTTCACCTCTGACCCCATTCCATTATTTCATTTCACTGGATTTAACTGTATTTTCTTCTACTTTAATGTTTGGTCCATCAGAAAATGTACTACATGTTTTTTTCTTTGTTTTTATTAATAATTTCAGGATAGTAACAATTTTTTTTAAATTCAATAATAGTGTTTTGTACATAAAAACTCACTCAGAGTATCCTTCTTCAACGTGTCTCATTCACACTAATATCAACAGTTCTAGTGGTGGAATGCTGTACAATTTCTACTTTATAAACTTCCACAGCATTGCTCTGTAGCCCTACAACTCACAAAGGTCTGAGGGTTGCTATCTTCTTTTTCACAAATGAAAATAAGGTTTTTATACTTAATGCCACTTTAAAAATTTTACAACTGAAAAATTAGAAATGCCTGACAGGCTTAATAAGTTATCAAATTGCTGAGACCATAAATGGCATTTCTGAAATTTTGTCCTATGTGCTGTTATCTAAGTATTCATGCACTAGGAACAGGGAATTCTGAATTGTTTTTTCCTCTTCTAACTAAGGCACATACAAAAATGGATAAGGATAGATAAAGTAGTACAAGGGAAGAATCTTAAAATTTTTCTGTGAGTGTTTGAGACCTTCCTGTGAGATCAAAATAAAGAGAATCCAAATAATTTAACTCTACAGAAAAAGGAAATCAAAGTTGGAGTCTTCTGATCAATACTCAAGATATGAACTATAATCCAGTGGGCATTAAACAATGGGGTTTGAAAAATTGATGGTCTTTTTACTCTGTTCACATTATGTGAATGACAAAGTCTCTTAATTATGAATCAATTATTAATTTATATGATTTAATGGTTTTGAACTGTTAAATCTTATAAATGACATAATCAGGCTGCTTAATTTTTCTCCAGGAAATATGTGTGCTTATTTTTTTCCTTCTATCCTTACACCATATTACCAATCTTTCTTGTCCCCCACTCCCTCTTACTCAGAAATCATACCAAGAAACTATAATACATATTATTCCTGCTTAAAATCAGTTTTCTCAAAATCTTCTCAGACTCTGATATGCCTGTAATTATTATTTTATTCTTAAGTTATCCTTTTAAATATTTTTTCTTTTGTGCTCATAGTATAAAATGCAAAGCGTTTGAAACAACTATTTTTTTTAAAGAAAACTAGCTATAGTAAAATGATAAAATCTTAACATACAGCCCATAAGACTCAATGAATTTCACATGAAGCATATCCCTCTGTGATAACACAGCATTCCTCTCTCTTCTTGAAGCTCCTGAGATTTGTTACAAGGGACTTTGTTGTCTATTATATCAATGTAATTGCCATATTGTAGCATCTCAGATTTATTTCTGTGGAACATCTGTCAGTGAGAGCTGCCTTTATTTTATATTTTTCTCCACTGTTCAAAATTCAACACTAGACCCAGAACAGAACAGGCATTTTCTTCTGCTGATAATAGATGATATATAAAAAAAGAACATTACAATTCCTGTTCTTTTTTATTTTATTTATTTATTTGTTTTTTTTCTGATTTGAATCCTATCCATAGAGAATAAACTCCAGCTGGACAGTAAATATCTATAATAGAAACAAAAGAAAAAAAAAGTTATGGATTTATGTACTTCATAGGATGAACAATATCTGCTTCCCTGCTTTTGGAGAGCAAGAGCTCACCTAACCTTGGTAGGTGTACCAATACAGCCTGCTGTACCAATATGTTGTTTAAGACTTATTTTAGAGCACTTTTAGGTTCACAGCAAAATTGAGAGGAAGATCTAGAGCTACCCCTTATCACCCATGCTCCTAACATATGCAAATCTTCCCCCATGATAATGAACATCCCCCACCAGAATTCTATATTTGTTACAATTGATGAATTAATTTGACACATCATTATTGTAGTTTATATTATCCACTCTTGATGTTGTGCATTCTATGCATTTGGACAAATGTATAATTCCATGTATCCATCATTATGGTATCATACAGAGTATTTTCACTGCCCTAAAAATCCTCCGCGCTCTGCCTGTTCATCCCTCCCCACTTATACCCACCAATCCCTGCCCACCATTGATTTTTTTGCTATTTCCATACTTTCGTCTTTTCCAGAGTATCGCATAGTTTGAATGAAACCATATATAACGTTTCAGGTCTGCTTCTTTCACTTAGTAATATGCATTTAATTTTCCTCCATGTCTTCTCATGGTTTGATAGCTCATTGCTTCTAAGCCCTGAATAATATTCCATTATCTGGATGTGCCACAGTTTAGTTGTTCATTCACTTACTGATAGACATTTTGGTTGCTTCCAAATTTTGCCGATTATGAATAAAGCTGCTATAAACACCCATGTACAATAATAGTTTTTGTTACCTTATGTGTATGTCTGTTTGATTCTTTCTTCCTCCTGATTTCCTTCAGAATTGTTTATGCTGTGCCCCATGGTGATACACACTACTGCTTGTCAGTGCTCAAAGTTTCCCTACAAGCCAGCTGAGCAGCACTTACAGGGAAGAATGAATGCTCTCTCCTTCTTCCAATATGTCTATGCATTGCTTTTGACTACTTACTGCTGATTCTTTGTGGGAGAGCCTTTATTACCTCTCTTCTCTAGGATGTGGACAGAGCTAATCCTTTTGGAAGAAGTGAGTACAGATAATTCTAACATTTCTCCCCCTTAATGCCATCATCCATCAAAGTACCTTTAGTTCTCTTTGTATATATATATATGTATAAAATATATATATATATATTACTGCAATATAATTTTACCTACCTAAAATTAACTCTTTTAAAGTGATTAGTTCATTACAGTATATTCACAATGTTCATTCTATGCTTTGCGGCCTTTATCTCAACTCTCTCTCTCCCATTATTAACCTCTTTCCCAAAATGTTTCATCCTGATTTCTGGAACTCATATTCTCAGCTAAAAAACTCTACTGCAACCTGAGCATTTTCACTATACTTTGCCTCTATCTTATTGCACTAACTGAAATCTGGCTATCTGCTAAGAGTATCTCACTCTTATTACAGATTCCTCATTATCCTGTATCCCACCTGCATTAGCACTAGGAGACAGGGATTACATCCAATTCACTCTCAAATGTACTTTCGGGATAATTACCGCTTCACCCTCGTGTTAAAAGCATCTGTTCCTTTGAATATTATGCCATCTGGCTGTGCCTATTTCTCCAACTACTCAATTTTAGTCACTATTATTTTTATCAAGTATATTATAACTTCCTCTCATTTACTGAAGACTGCAGTACCTAGAATGTGTCCTTTCCACTCCCAATTCTGCCATTATTTTGGTTGACTGCTACATCCAAATGGACTGTATATCTAAAATTATAAGACATAATACAAATTCCTATTTTCCAATATTGAACAAGCCCTCAGTACTGTCCCCCAAATGATGTTTTCATAATTTTCTGTATTCTCTACAAAAATATTGCTTTTATTTCTCTTTTCAAGCACATAATTCAACAACCTTTTTACTCATTCTTGGTAGAGTTCTTGTTTCAGAACTTCAAAGAGAAAACAGAAATATCAAATGAAAACTTTTAACTTTCTAATACCACATTTGGTAAATTACCCTGCTCTGTGTCCATTCTTTTCTCTTTCCCTCCTTTCACAATTGAAGAGTTTTTTCCTCTGTCTAGGGCTTTGTCTCCCCTCCTTTCTCCCTTCTTAGTGATGTTGATACATTTCATTATCCCAACTCTGTCTTCTATTTTCAGTTGTCCATTATTCTGTGTATACATGTTGTTATATACTTAAAAATGATTATATGTATGAGAACTTAAAAAACTCAAATAAAAAAGGCTTAAATACAAAAAAACTTGCGCAAATCCATGAAACACTGCACTTTCTACCTTAGCTGTTTTTCCCCCCTTCACAGCCCAATTTCTTCGTGAGGTTTGTTTGCTTTTACTTTCTCTATTTCAAATATTCCCAGTTATTTCTCCAAGTATGAAAGTCTCAGTTTTATCCCCACCATACCATTGAACCTGTTTTATTCCACAGTATGTTCTTGTTACCAAATTCACTGAAAACTTTGTAAATGTCACAGTTCTTGCTTAATTTATTTTTGAGTAGCATCTGAACTATTGATTTCTCCCTTTTCTGGAAACTCTCTTCTTTGATTGACACTTTCTATTTTTTCTGTTTTCTATTTTGTGTCATTTCAAGGCTTCATCAAATGCCTCTTCTTCTGAACTTTTATACCAGCTTGGACTCTGTTGAAACATATAGAAAATCTAAACCAAATTGACTCAATCACTCTACTGAACATATTGAATCACATAACTAAAGAGACAATCAGTAGGGCTGTTTAGGGTGAAGCTTTATACAGTGCTCAAATGATGCCATCAAGCACACTGATTACTTCTTTCTTCTGTGCCTTCATTATTTACTCTTTTCCATATGGTAATAGTTTTCACTTTAGGTTCTACATAGGGCACTGTTACTCCAGCACCCTCAGAAAATCTGCTCGAATCATACATTGCTATGGTAGTTTTAAACCTCACATAGTCACACTATACCATACAGAGGAAGTGAATTTATTCCCACTCATATGGAAAAGAGATGTATTGCCTGGAAGCCTCAAAAATACTTTCTATGTCTTATTGATTAGAAGGGATAACACACTCATTCCTGAGCTGATTACTGTGTATAAGGGGATCAGATACTCTGATTGGTTTACTCTGAGAAAGCCTATCTCTCAAGCTTTGGATAGAGCCAAACCCATTGAAACCAGGTTGGATGGTGTGGCATTTTTACAAAATGCAATTATTATAATATTTTCTCTAAAGAAAAGTGAATATATAATAGGAGGTTTACAAAATAATTTTAAAAATTCATCTACTGGAACAAGATTTAATTTTTTAAAACATTTTTTCTATACTATGAACTTCACCTGGATAATAGCATCTATTCCCAAGTTTCAATGATTATCTCTTTGTGGTTAGTTCCCAAATCTAATATCATCTGCCCTAACTTTTCTCCTGAGGTTCTCAGAACTCAATATCCACTGGGCATCTTCCCAGGAATCTTCACCAGACCATCTTACTGACAGCTCAAACTCAACACATTAAACTTTTTTTTTGTACTCCAAAATTCCCTTTCCTCTACATCAATTTGGCATTGATTAGATTTGCTGGGGGAAGGAAATTTCAGTGATTTACAAGTAAAAAGACATATATTTTTTATGTTGTTTGAAAGTTACAGATTGGCTCCAGATCTGTTCTGGACTGCAGGTCTGCTCCAGCCTGTTTTTGCTCCACCTGCCATCTCATTCTGGGAGTCAGAACAAAGAGCCACTCTCATTGGAGGCATGTCCATGTTTATGTCAAAGGGGAAGAGCAAAAAGGGGAGGTGCTGGCTGGCTGGTTAGCTCACTTAGGAGAACACGATACTGATAGCACCATAGTCAAGAGTTTGTATCCCTTTACTGGCCAGCCACCAAAAAGAAGGGGGAGGGGGAGGTGAACTATGCAATCACATTTAAAGCTTCTGATCAGACATGGCATATGTCAGGACTATTCATATTCATATGACCAAAGTAACTTACAGGGCCCAGGCCTACATTAATAAAGGGAGGTAAAAGTTAATATTTGCAAAGAACAATACAACCTGCCATAATATCATCTTTGCTCAAGATGGAAATGTGGATATTATTTTATCTCACTTATTTTCCATGAAAAGGAACCTCACCAAGACCTCTAGACCATCACTGTACCATAAAACATTCTCTGTGATGAAGACAATCACTTATACGTGCTCTTCACTATGGTAGCCATTAACCACATGTGGCTATTAAAACTTAAAACATGACTAGTGCAATTAAGGAATTGAATTTTTAGTTTCATTTACTTATAATTAATTTAAATAGCCATATGTGGCTAGCGGCTACTATATTGGACAGTGAATCTTTCAAAACTATTACCTAAAAAATACAAACTTCTAGTTTTTCCTCAATCCCCACTTTTTTCTTTTCAATTACCTCTCTCTCAACTGGGTAGAAGAAACTTAATTTGGGCCAAAGTTAACTAGAGCAAGGAAACAAAGCTTATCTATAGGCAAGAGCAGAAAGAGAAGAAATAATTGTGAAAAAATAATAAAACCTCTCCAAATACTGTATGTAAATGGCAGTTGCCTTTGTGTGGCAGAGTATGAGAATTTCCAGCAGATATCTTTGGTTTTTCCTTGTTGTCATGAGCACAGGAATCCTGTTGAGTGCTGTATAACTTTATCTGCCTAGATATATTTCATCTCCATTTCTTCTATGGCCTCTGAATGACTTCTAGAAGTCCAACCAGGAAATATGACATAGTATTGTATTCTTAGACCAATACAATGGATCCTCTCTTTTGTTCACATGGTCTCTCCAGCCAGAAAAGTAAGTTCATTTTTTGTTTCTCTGAAACAACTTGTTTAGGCTTCAAATCTTCTAAATTCTCACACCCCTATCTCACTACCATAAAAGCTTAGTCTTTGGGCACTTAAAGACCAGGCAAGACATACACATTTTTCTTCTTTGGACTGTATCTTATCAATGAAAATTCTATGATAGATCCTCGATTGTGACAAAGAGTGCTAGTGGTTTGAAGATTATTGAGACCTCTTTTGAGGAAGTGAGAGCCTACCATGCAATTAAAAGCAGGGAAACACCAGGGGGAAATAAAGATGGGATATCATCTTTAAAATAGTATCAGTTCCCAGTTGTAGTCTAGGAGAACTTGTACCCAAACACTTCTTCTTTTTTTCATATTTAAATATTTGGTTTTTACTAATAACCAGAAAAGGCAGTACTTATATTAAACGAAAGTCAATATGGAGGCTGAAATGATCATTGTCATCAGAAGATCACATACATAATCAGAATTATTTTAAGGACTGGAAAAAACTTTGAGCTAATGTAATCAAGTGAATACCAAAAAGGCTAAGTAAATGTACCCAAGTTCATACATACAAGTAAAGGCAAAACTAGGATGCGAATTCAGGTTTCCTGATTTCTAGGTCTTAGTAATGATGAGGAACTTCTATGTCCAGAACAATATAGTTTCCTCTTTTTTAAGGGTAACACTGAAGTAGATATCATTATTGCCAAATGTTAGATATATTCCAGAATTCTAGCACTTAGTGGAAGATTAGATGCTGTAGCATTCCCTGATACTTATTACCTGAAGAATCTCAAAATTAAAAGGAACTAAAATTATGCATTGTAAACTTTTCAACAAGGATTCCTATCAAACACTACAACACAAGATTGTGCTGTTGTTGTTGGTACAGTCCTTTAAATTATTCCTAATTCTCTGCCATTTGTGAAAGAGCTGGAAATTGATGTCTTATATTATGTACCATAGAGTTGAAGTGCAACTTTCAAAAGAGTTATATTCTTAACAGAGCACAAAAATAAACTAAATATTTAGGGAGAAGTGAAAAATCCCATGAACTAAATTGAGCTCTTCAACTTTTTCCCCCAAAACTACTCCCCTGTAATTGGGTCTAATAGATTTCATTGTCTAATGAAAATTATTGCCATAAAGCATCATATTATCTTTATTTTCATTTTGTTAGTGAAGATCACCTACATTCTTTAATGTTTCCATTATTCATGTTCATTGCTAACTAAGTCTTATTTTTCTTCTATCTGCCTACCATGAAGAAAGGAGGATATAGTCTGGACAGACACTGGCTGCCTGTTTACGCAGAAGGTGTGCTAGAGTGTTACAGAGAAATTAACGTCTTTTTTTCTAATTAAATGTGAGTAGGTGGTCAAACTGCATTGATGTCACATATTTCTGAAGCACTGAAATGTCAATTTGAGAAAGATAAATTGGATGACTAGTAAGTGTGTCTGTAGCATGGGTTTATCAATGTTGTAAACATCAGCATTTAGAGACCTTCCATAAAGCAGTTTAAGAACACAGTTTTGTGGGATGATAACTACTCAAGTTGTTTTGAAAACACATTGTACCAAAGAAAAGTCCCACCTATTATCCCTCTGAGCATCAGCTAAGGCATTAGTCTTCAGCTGGTGACAGTGGACCCAAATAGAAGCAATGTGGCCAGACTCCAAAAGAGTGGGACTCACTAACTAAACTCTATCCACAAGTGTTGAAATTCAAAGTTAATTGTTGTGATAGTAACTGCTTCTCCAACCTCTAAGCTATAAATTAATGATATATTTTTTCAGACTGTCCTATTGAATTATTTGCTGGCCTACTGTTAGAATCATCAGTGAAGGTAAATAAATCCCTGTTGCTCCTCACCATGGAGCACACAGTGCGAACCGGCATTGGTAGCACTATCCCTATAACTTTCATTTAGAGACCTTATTTTAAACCACAGTTTGCTTAGTTTATCCACAGTTTGTATGCACATATTCATATGTCTCTTCCATGCAACAGCCAGATGGATTTCTAGATATGCATCACTTCTACCTGCCCTTGAGGAAGACTGCAAAGATGTTGGAGGTTCTCCTCAGGCTTCCAAAGCAGGTGTCCAGGAAACAACAATGCCTACATTTTAAGTACCTATCCTAAATATAACCACAAATTGGGTTAAAATCTATACCACCATATGGGCATTGTGCAAGAAAAAATATTCTTATTTATTTTAAGAAATTCAAAATGAACTTCCCATTTGCTAATCTATGTCTTAGGCTAGATTTCCTTCTTATTTTAAATTCCAATTGCTAATTTGATGTTGATTCATTAATAAAACTAAAACCAAATGTCTTAAAAAATAATTGTATTTCTCTGATACCCAATTTAAGAAGTTTTATATAGTTTCTCATTTAATGAAGCCATCAATCCTCACAGTCAGTCAAACAAAAAGGTCCATTGTCATATTAAATCATTTCTCTCACACATATTTTACATTTAGATAGTTTTTGTTATTATTTTTATATTTTATTTTTCACCTTCTTATTCATGCACTTAGATATTTTTTGAACGTCTACCATGTATCAGAAAATGTTTCTGCAGTGGGCATTCCTCAGGAAACAAAACAGCCATAACTTCTGCCTTCACATTGCATTTATTCTGGTAGGAAAAAAGAAATATTTAAACATTAGAGAAGTAAGGAAAAATGTGTGATCTATCAGATTGGAATATCTGTAAGCCGAAGAAGAGCAAGAGTAGAGGGAAGTAGGATAAATATAATTTCTAAAACATCTGAATTATGTTAAAAAGATTACTCTGGTTACTATATGAAGATAGACTGTGGGTGGCAGCATGGGGGTTAGAGGAAGCAGAAATAGGCAGAAAGAAAAGTTTGAAGGTTTTAAGAATCTGAGTGAAGATAATGGCGGCTTAGCAAGGTTGTAGCACTGAGCTTTAGAAGAAGTTATTTTGAAAGGAAGGTCAAGAGATTAATATGAGAAATATTATATTTATGATGCCCCTTAAACATCCAAGTGTAAATATTAGGTAGGCAGTTGGACTCAGCTATATGGAATGCAGGGGATAAAGATTTATATATAACATCTGGGATTCAACACAGAGATAATATTTATAGCTTAGTACTAAAGGAGAATGTTAAGGTTAATTCTAAGTGTCAACTTGATTAGACTGAGGAATACTAAGAAACCTAGTAAAAGCTATCTTTTTAGGTATATCCGTGAGGGTGTTTCCAGAAGAGGTTTAGCATGAGAGCCTGAGTGGACTGGGTGGGAAGGATCTGCCCTTGGCATGGTGGGAAACATCCAATCCACTGGGGGCCCCAAGAAAACAAAAAACAGGAAAAATCTGAATCTCTCTCTATCTGCTGGAGCTGGTATAAGCTCTTCTCTTCTGTCCGTGGACATCAGAGCTCAAGACTCTTCAGCCTTTTGTTCTTGGAGTACTCAGAGATTTAGAAGTCAAGGAGGTAAAGAAAATAATCAAAGAAAATATAGCTGGAAAAACTGGTGAAGTAGAATAACAAACAAGTTGGAACACTAGAGATGTGAGAGGAAAAACAAGAATGTGGTGTTCCTAAAGCCAAGTAAAAGAGGGTTGCAAGGAATTAGTTGTTTACCTGCTACTAATATACCTATTAAACTTTTTATTTTGAAATAACTTATGAGCAGTTGTAAGAAATAATACAGACAAATCCTATATACACTTTATCCAGATCCCTCCTGGCCCCATAAAAGAATCTTAAGAAACAGAGATAGAGATACAATGGAGAAATTGATAGTACAATATCACAACCAGGATATTGACGCTGACGCAGTCAAGATACTCAACAGTTCCATCACCACAAGCATTCCTATTGCCCTTTTATAGCAGCAATAGCCAACATTCCCTTCCTCACCCCAGGTACCCAGTATAACTATTTTTATAATTTTGCCATTTCAAGAATATTGTATAGATGGAATTATACAGTATGTAACATTTTGGGATTGGAATATTTTATTCAGCCTATTTTTCTTCAGTTTCATCCAAGTTGTTTATCAACTTGGCTGTTTTTTTTTTTTTTTTAACTACTGAGTAGAGTTTCATGACATGGATATATCACAGTTTGTTTAACGATCCATTGAACACCTCTGTATTTTTTTTTTCTTCAGTGTTTGACTATTACAAGAAAGTTTCTGTGGATATTTGGGTATCTTTTTTGTGTGTGTGAACATAACTTTTTATCTATTCTGGCATAAATGTTCAAAAGTACAATTTCTGGGGCAAATGGAAGTTGCACATTTAGTTTTATTGAAGAAGACCAAACTATTATTATTATTATTATTATTAATTTATTTTTAAATTTATTTTTATTTATTTATTTTTTAAAAAATTTTATTTTGGTGATATAAAATGTGGTTGATTATTGTGGCCCATAACCGAAACCTCCCTCCCTCCTCCCTCTCCCCCCTCCTACCCAACAATGTCCTTTCTGTATGCTTGCTGTGTCAACTTCAATGAATTGTAATTGTTATATCTTCTTATCCCCCCCCGGTTTTTTGTTTTGTGTATGTGCATGTGTGTGAATTTATTTACTTATTTTTATCTCCCACCAATAAGTGAGAACATGTGGTATTTCTCTTTCTGTGCCTGACTTGTTTCACTTAATATAATTCTCTCAAGGTCCATCCATGTTGTTGCAAATGGCAGTATTTCATTCGTTTTTATAGCTGAGTAGTATTCCATTGTGTAGATATACCACATTTTCCGTATCCACTCATCCGATGATGGACATTTGGGCTGATTCCAGCTCTTGGCTATTGTGAAGAGTGCTGCAATGAACATTGGGAAACAAGTATACCTTCGACTTGATGATTTCCATTCCTTTGGATATATTCCCAGCAGTGAAATAGCTGGGTCATATGGTAGATCAATCTGCAACTGTTTGAGGAACCTCCAAACCATTTTCCATAGGGGTTGCACCATTATGCATTCCCACCAACAATGTAAGAGAGTTCCTTTTTCTCCGCAACCACACCAGCATTTATCTTTCAGCATCTTTTGGATTTTGGCCATCCTAACTGGGGTGAGATGGTATCTCAGTGTGGTTTTGATTTGCATTTCCCGGATGCTGAGTGATGTTGAGCATTTTTTCATATGACTGTTGGCCATTTGCATATCTTCTTTAGAGAAATGCCTACTTAGCTCTTTTGCCCATTTTTTAATTGGGTTGCTTGTTTTTTTCTTGTAAAGTTGTTTGAGGTCATATGGCAGATCTATCTGCAATTGTTTGAGGAATCTCCATACCATTTTCCATAGAGGTTGCACCATTTTGCAGTCCCACAAACAATGTATGAGAGTTCCTTTTCCTCCTCAACCTCG